>NC_051395.1:44429251-44436751 GCF_015228065.2 Penaeus monodon | reverse complement strand
TTCTCTCGACTTGCTTATTACCTCTCTAATTGAAACGCGGGTCTTTTCCCGTAGACTTTCGAGGAAATCATTGGCATTCAGACTAACGACCGGAGTTTGAACATACGTAAAGTTCTTTTGCTTGTTTAGGCTGACGTTTCAGTATTTTTCTTTCTTTCCTTCTCTGTTAATTTTCCATGGCTTGTTTAAGTGAGGAAGAGAGAAAAGGAGAGAGAGAGAAGGAGAGAGAGAGAGAAGGAGAGAGAGAGAAGGAGAGAGAGAGAAGGAGAGAAAGAGAAGGAGAAAGAGAGAGAGAGAAGGAGAGAGAGAGAGAGAGAGAGAGAGAGAGAGAGAGAGAGAGAGAAGGGGGGATGAAGAAGGAAAGAAAAAGAGAGAAAAATCAACTAACTATATTATCTCAAATGACTAATCTCAATTTTAAAGTGAAAGAGGGAGACAGAGACAGACTGGCAGACAGATAGACAGAAAGAAAGAAAGAAAAGAAATACAGTGGGAAAGAGAAATGAAAATAAAAAGAAATTGAAATGTTCAGAGAAACTAACTATATTATCCCAAGTGACTAATCTCATATATACACTCAAGCGTAAGTGTGCATAACCTCTTACGGGAAAACACTATGTCCGGGATGTTCATTATCTAAAGTGTGCACATTGTCTTATATGTGAACACTTCCTCTATTTAAACATTGTCTCTTGTGTGTAAATTCCCTCAAGTGTGCTTTCCTGTGTCAGAAGTATTTCGCGCAGTGGTATGAATGCTCGTCTTTTGAAGGCGCAGAGAGAGGGAGAGGACTGTCTTCTGAAAACCTTAGAAATAAGACTCTGATATATTGCTTTCTTTGTCGAAATGGTTTATAGTTGTGGCAAATGGTAATAGAAGTGATGATGCTTTTGACGATGGCTTATAAAAAGGATAATGATAATTGCAGTAACTATAATTGAAAAAATAATGATAATGCTATATACAACAGCCAGTACTGCTAATACTACTTCTACGACTACTGTTACTTATATAACTATTGCTACTCCAAATGATAATACAGTAATAGAAATGATGGTGATGATGATAGTAATATTAATAATAATAATGATTATACCGGTAATGATATCGCTAACAATAACAAGAACAACAACAGTAATGATAATGATAGTAATAATAATGAAATTAATAGTAATGATAATAATAACGATAATGATAATAAGATGGTAGTTGTAATAACGATGATAATAATGATAATAATAATAATAATAATAATAATAATAATAATAATAATAATAATAATAATAATAAATAATAATAATAAAAATAATAATAAGAATAATAATAACAATAATAATGATAATAATAATAATGATGATAACAGCAGCAACACCAATTGTAATGATAGTAACAATGATAATGACATCAGATAACTAAATAAATGAAAAGGACAAAATACAAGAAAGCAAGAATTCGAAGAGCCCCCCCCCCAAAAAAAAAAAAAAAAAAAAAAAAAAATAAAAAGGGCCAAGAAAGGAAAACATAATGGGGATGGGAAAAACGAGAGAACCCCAAAGGAATTCCAGAGGGGGCTCGGGCCCGGAAAGTTTTGACCGTCTTGCATTCCCTTTCACTCTTAAACTCTAGGGTAGGGGGGGGGGAAGGGGGGGGGGAAAGCGAGAAGAAAATTTTCGGAAAGACTGCCCTCTGGTGGTGATGAACTTCGGAGTGACGTCAAGAAGGGAGGGAAGTTGGAGGTAAATGAAAGTGAGAGGCTGTGGAATGGAGAAGGTGGGCGGGGTATGGTTAAAGGAAAGGGTAGGGGAGGGTAAGGGTATTTGTTTTTGGGGGGGGAAAGTTTGTGGCCCCTGGGGGGGTTTGGGAGGGTACGGAGTGTTGGGATTTAAAGGGGAAAGGGGACGGGGTGTGGAGGGGGGGAAGGGTATGGGGATTTTGTGGGGAGGGAAAGGGATTGGGTAGGGGGGGGCAGGGAGTGTGGAGGGGGGAGGGGTAGGGAAAGGGGAGATAGCCCTAAGGGGAAAAAGGGGAAAAAGGGGGAAAGGGGAGGAAAAAGGGGAGAAAAAAATAAAGAAAGGAAAGGAAAAAAAAAAACAAAAAAACACACAATTCCCCAAAAAAATTTGGAAAAGGAGAGAAAAATTAAATAAACCCTTTAAAATCCCGGCCCAAAAAGGAGTGAAAACGAGAGAAAGAGAAACAAACAGGCAACCGATTCTCAGAACTGTTAACGCGCCAAAGGAAGAAGAAGAAGAAGAAGGAGGAGAAGAAGAAGAAGAAGAAGAAGAAGAAGAAGACGAAGAAGGAAAAAAGAATAAAAGAAGAAGAAACGAAGCAAAAAAGAAACGAATGAAAAAAGAAAGGGTGAAAAAATGATTTAAACAGGGAAAAAATATTGAATAAATAAAACGTATATAAATAGACAAATAAAAAAACAAAAAGAACTCCCGGGAGACAAAACTTGTGGATAATCGATGGTTGAAATGTTTTTGGGGAAATTTGGTTTTGGGTCTTTTTTTGCTAAATTTTTTTTTTTCTCCCCTCTCCTTTTCTCTCTCATTTTCCCCTCCTTTTCCCCTTCCCCCTCTTGCCCTCCCTCTCCCCTCTCTCTCTCTCTCCTCTCTCTCTCCTCTCTCCTTTTCTCCCCTCTCTCCCCCTCTCCCCCCTCCCCTTCTCTCCTCCTCTCTCCCCCTCTCTCTCCCCTCCTCTCCCCCCCCCCTCTCCCCCTCTTCTCTCTCTCTCTCTCCGTCCCCCTCCTCTCCCTTTTCCCTTTTCCCTTTTCCCTTTCATCTCCCCTTCCTTCTTCTCCTTCTCCCTATTCTCCCCTTTTTTCTTCTCTCTCCTCTCTTTTCTCCTCTCTCTCTCTCTCTCCTCAAACCTCCCTCTCTCTCTCTATCCCCATCCCTCTCTCTCCCCCTCCCTCCCCTCCTCTCTCCTCTCTTTCCGGGCCCCTTTCCCCTTTTCCCCCCCTCCCTCTCCCCATCTCCCCCTCTCTCTTTTTTTCTCCCCTCTTCTCTCTCTCTTCCCCCTCCTTTTCTCCCCCTCCCCTCTCTCTCCCCCTTCCCCGTTTCCTCTCCCCTTTACCTCTCTCTCACTCTCCTTCCTTCTCTCTCTCCTCCCCCCTCTCTTTTCCCTCTCTCTCTCTCAACCCCTCCCCCTCTCTCCCCTCTCTCCTCCCCTCTCCTCTCCTCTCCTTTTCTCTCTCTCTCTCCCTCCTCTCTCGTTTTCCCCTCTCTCTCTCCTCTCCCCTTTTCCCCCTTTTCCCCTTTTCTCTCTCTCTCCTTCTTCCTTTTCTCTCTTTTCCCTCTCCTCTTTTTCATCTTTTCTTTCCCCTCTCTCTTTTTCTTTTTTCCTCTCTCTCTCTCTCCCCTCTCTCCTCTTCTCGGCCCCTCTTTGCTCTCTCTCTCCTTTTCCTCTCCCCTTTTCCCCCTCTTCCTCCCCCTCCCTCTCTCCATTTTCCCTCTCTTCCTCTTCCACTCTCTCCCCATCCTCTCTCTCTCCCCTCTCTCTCCCCCCCCTCTCCCCTCTCCTCCCTCTCCCTCTCTCGCCCCCGCTCCCCCCCTCTTCCTCTCTCTCTCTTTTCTCTTTTCCTTTTCTTCTCTCTCTCTCTTTTTCCTCTCCCTCTCTCCTCTCTCCCCTCTCTCTCCCCTTTTTTTTCTTCCTCTTCTCTCCCTCCTCTCTCTTTTCCCCTCTCCCCCCTCTCTTCCCACCTCCCCCCCCCTTTTCTCTCTCCTCTCCCTCCCTCTCTCTCTCCAAACCTCTCTCCCTCTCCCCTCCTTTTTCTTTTTCCCCTCTCTCCCTCTCCCCTCTCCATCTCGCCCCGTCTTTTCCTCCTCTCGGGGGGTTTTCTCTCCCCTCTTCTCTCTCCTTTTCTCTCCCCCTCTCCTTTTCTCTCTCCTTTTTCTCTCTCCTCTCTCTCCCCTCTCCCCCTCTCTTCCCTCTCCTCGCTCTCTCTCATCTCTCCCCTTTTCTCTCCCCTCTCTCTCGTCTCTCCATCTCCCCCCTCCTCTCTCTCTTTTCTTCCCCCCTGTCCTCTCTCTCCTCTCTCTCTCTCTCCCCTCCTCCGCTCCCCCTCTATCCTTTTTCCCTTTTTCCCTTTTCCTCCTCCCCCTTTTTTTCCCTCTCCACTTTTCGTTCCCCTCCTCTCTCTCCCTTCTCCCCTCTTTTTTCTCTCCTCTCTCTCCCCTCTCTTTCCCCTCTCATCCTCTCTCCCTCTCTCTCTCTCTTTTCTCCCTCTCTCTCTCTCCTCTCCCCCTTTTCCCCTCTCTCTCTCTCTCCCCCTCCCTCTCCTGTCTCACTCTCTTCTCCTTTCTTTTTTTCTCTCGGTCCCCTTTTTCTTTTTTTTCTTTTTATCCTTTTTTAAAGTTTCCTCATTTTCTTCTTCCGCTTTTTCCCCTATTTCTTCTCCTTTTTCCCCGTTTTTCTTTTCCTCTCGGCCTTCTTTCTTTTTCCTCTTTTCCCCCTTCCCCCTCTTCTCCTCCTCTTTCCCTTCGCCCTACCCCCCCCTTTTCTATTTCTCCCTCCCCTTCTTTCCCTCCCCTGGGCCCCCTTTTCCGCCCTCCCCCTCCCTCCCCAAAATTTTTTTTCCTGGGTTTCCTTTTTTTTTTTTATGTTGGCCCCTCTGCTCTTTCCCCTTTCCGGGGATTTATTCTTTCTTTTTCCCCTTTTTCATTTTTCTTTTTCTCTTTTCCTTATCTTCTTTTCCCTTTTTTTCCTCCTCTTTCCCCGGGGGTTTTGTTTTCTTCGTTTTTCCCGGGCCCTTTCTCCTCCCCCAAAATTTCCCCTTTTCCCCCGGGGGGCTTTTCCTTTCTTTCCTTTTCTTCCTCTCCCTTTCATTTTTTTTAAAATTAATTCCCCGTTTCTTTTTCAATCCCTCCTCTTCCCTCCTCTTTTCTCTCTGTCTTTCTCTTTTTATTCATTTTTATCTTTTTGTATGTGTTCTTATTTATCTATACTGATTACGCTTTTGACTGCATATGTTACATTCATACCGATTTTGAAATGCTCGATTATTTCAAGTTGTTGAGCTGCTGACTCGGCCGATAGCTATGAAATCGTTTTAACGCAAAAAAAAGAAGAAAAAAATGGAAATAAACAGAGGCAAATAGAAACCAAAAACAACAAATCATATTCTCCATCACTCATAGTTGCCACGTGTCGCCGGCTGACCCAAAGCCCTGGTTCTATTTCTCCCTCGAACACACAAATTCTTGTACAAACACAAACTTAACCCGCAAAATTAGCCCTGTCAGCTGACCAAAATGCACACAGAAAACAAAAAATAAACCCAGTGCACGCAGAATTTTTTTTATACATGGGCAAATTCACTTTTGTTTGTAATGGATTTTAATGTCGGTAACAACCCTAACTATATTACGTGAATTATACCAAAACGTATTGCAAACAGGGGGGTTATATATGATTCATTTGCTTAATTTCTTTTGTCATTTGTTCATATTGTTCTCTTTTGCCATGAACATTATCTTCTTTCCTTTATAAATGATATGCATCCATATTTCAAACGGGTGTAAAAGAATGGTTCGTTGCAAATAATTGATTAACCCGGGCGACTGATACTCCGATAATAGAAATTACATGATACGGGGGAAACTTTTGCATTGATACTTTGCAAAATTTGATATATACCGTACAGAAGTCGACCAATTAAAAATCATAAGGAATTATTTTAATGATAGATCTTGTTATCTGTAATTATAGCAATACCATAACACAATACACCTCCCTTCTGTTTAATGCTACCATTTGTGTTGTTGTCATGGCTAGTTCTATGACATAGCATGCGTTCTTGCTATCTAATGCTACGCTTTTGTTATCCTAATATTTAAGGTTTCATGTAATATTGTAACAGAGCATATTTTGATAGATATGACTGATAAACACACAAGTAAATATACACTGGACATGTAAACCATATTTTACCAATACTATAAGCTAAGGGTTATTCATTTCTATATCATACTTTTATAATTCACGAGTCAAGATCATGCTTTATGAAATTATGTTTTCACTACAGTCTACATTCTTTGCTTCACCATATTCTTTGTCGATCACGTGTATCTACTACAATAACCAAAATTCAAAAATTCTTAATATTTTTTTATTGATATATTTCATCATAGTTTTCGTCGAAGTGTTTTTTACAGGAAGGGGGAGGAGGAACAGGAGATAGATAGATAGATAGAGAGAGAGAGAGAGAGAGAGAGAGAGAGAGAGAGAGAGAGAGAGAAAGAGAGAGAGAAAGGAGAGATAAGAGAGGACAGAGAGAGAGAGAGAGAGAGAGAGAGAGAGAGAGAGAGAGAGAGAGAGAGAGAGAGAAAAAGAGAGAGAGACAAGGCGCCCGCAAGACAGAGAGAGAGAGATTCAAACCCGGAGGCTGGGGCGGCAAGCGCAAATGACGATTATCACCAAACCGCCCCGAAAACTGATTATCATTTTGATGGGATTCGAGACGGTCACCAAACGACTCTTCTTCCCCCTCCTCCTACTCCTCCTCTTCCTTCTCTTTCTCCTCCCCTGCCCTTTCTCCCTCCTCCTTCCTCCTCCTCTCTCCTCTTCTCTTCCTCTTCCTTTTCCTCCTCCCTCCCTCAAGCTAATATCCAATCCATAAACACCAGCTGGTTCATAAATAACATTAGAGGCGGAAAGTATCTCGAAACGGCGACACCGGATCAAAAGGCTGTCTTTCTAAACCATCTAGCTTGTGACGCTCCTCTTGGGAAATGATGGGGTCCAATTACTGGTCAGGAAAATAGAAAGTAATGTTTTTATAGTGTGAGTGGGAGGGAGGGGGAGGGAGGGAGAGAGAGAGAGAGAGAGAGAGAGAGAGAGAGAGAGAGAGAGAGAGAGAGAGAGAGAGAGAGAGAGAGAGAGAGAGAGAGAGAGAGAGAGAGAGAGAGAGAGAGAGAGAGAGAGAGAGAGAGAGAGAGAGAGCGAGAGAGAGAGAAGGAGGAAGAGAAAAAAAGAGAGAGAAAGAGGGGAGTGGGGAGGAAGAAGAAAAAGAAGAGAGAGAGAGAGAAAGAGAGAGAGAGAGAGACAGAGAGACAGAAAAAGAAAAGAAGAAAAACAGAAAAATGTTAATAGAAAATGAATATAGCAAAGACCAGCATTGTAATCTTTTAAAATTAATGACTAGCTCTTAAAGCAACGATGATATTCACCCATTGCAATTTGCAAATGTAGATGACTTGTATGAACTTAGCAGCTTCGGTCACTTAAGATAAAAAAAAGGAAGTTAATGAAAATCTACGACTTAGTAATTAAATAGAATGCGAAAACTTACACACTAAAAAAAGAACAATGAAACAAGTAACGAAAATGAAGAGAAAGGAAAAAAAGGATTAGAGTCAAAAGAGAAAAAAAAGTGACCAAAAAAAAATAAAAATAAATGGGAAAGAGTGAGACAAAATAGACATTAGAACAAATGACGAAAAATAAGAAGGAAATGAGAGAAAATAACGAAAAGAAACAGAGAGAGAGAAAAAA
>NC_051395.1:44376863-44386651 GCF_015228065.2 Penaeus monodon | reverse complement strand
ACAAAATATATAAAATATATATATAATATATATAATAAATATATAAAAATCCCCAAAATAGTATAATAAAATATATCTTAATATACACCACACACACCACACCCCAACACACAACACAACACAACACACCAGATAGTAGATAGATAGTAATAGTATTATTTTCACCACACACACACACACAACACACACAAACACACCACACCACACACACAAACACACACCACACACAACACACCCACACAACACAAACACAACACACACAACACAAAACACACACCAACACACACAAAACACACACACAGAACAAACAAAAACACCACACACACACACACACCACACACACACACACACACCCACACACCACAAAAAAAACAACACACATATATAGAATATATAGATATATATAATATAATATAAATATATATATTTTATATATTATATAACACACCCCACACACACACACACACACACACACACACACACACACACACACACACACATATATATATACATACACATATACATACATGCACACGCATGTGTGTATGTGGTGTGTGTGTGTGTGTGTGTGTGTGTGTGTGTGTGTGTGTGTGTGTGTGTGTGGTGTGTGTGTGGGGTGTGTTTTGTGTGTGTGTGTGGGGTGTGTGTGCGTGTGCTCCCTGCGTGCGTGTGTGTGTGTGTGTGTGTGTGTGTGTGGGTGACCAGCGGAAGCATGGATATTATGGATCTAATGGAGTGGAAAAACATCAACATAATGCGTATTCAAGAAACTAACTGGAAAGAGGAAAAAGCAAGAAAAATGGTGTAGGATTTATACTCGACGCTACAAATAAGAAGAATGTAATGGAAGTGAAAAGAAAGCCAGATAGGTTGATCTTAGTTAAAATACAGATGGGTGCAGAGATAGTTAACATCATTAGTGCACCACAATCTGGATGTGATGATGAAAAGGACCAACTGAAACGCTACAGGAAATACCAGGAACTGAGAGGATCTGGCTAGGTCGGGATCTCAGTGGACATGTAAGGTATGGAAAACAAGAATGCAGAAGACTGTATGGGAAAGCATGGCTATGGAACAAGAAATGAAGATCAACAACTAATCACATATAGTAGTGGAAGCAATAGAACCCAGATCGACTATATCCTATGCCAAAGAGAGCAAGTGAAGGATTGCATAGACTGCAAAACACTGCCAAGGGATAAAACAACACCGTCCAGTGGCAAAACAACATCGCCCAGAGGTATGTAAAGTGAAAGTGAAAAGTGACCTAAAGGTGAGGAAAAAAGAGATAAAGAAAACAAAGTGGTGGAAGCTGAAAGATGCAGAAACTAGGAGTAAATTTATACAAGTGAAAGTCACAATATATCAGGGAGACATGAAGTTGAACACAGTGCAAAAAATAGAACAGTGGCCACGCAAGTATTAGGGGAATCATCAGGGAACAAAAAAGAAGAAAAGGAAGCACGGTGGTAGAATAATAAAGTCCAGGAAGCTGTCAAGTTAAAGAGAGAATGCAAGAAGGCAAGGGACAGATACAGACAGGACGAATAACTACAGAAAATACTTAAAGAGGCTAATACACAAATGAAGAAAGTAGTAGCTATAGCAAAAACGTATGCATACAAAAACCTGTACAACAGCCTAGAGAAAGAGAAAAAAATATTAATAAAGCAATAAGAATAGCAAGGAGCAGAAACACGAACTCACTAGAAGAGATAAATGACAGGTGGAGAAAACACATTAACGAATCTATGAATATAAAAAATGAGAGAGAGAGACGAAATATCATGCACAAAACATGGATAATGAAGAAATAGCACCTGTCGGCTAAGAAGTAAGACAAGCACTAAAAATATGAAAAATGGAAAAGCAGTTGGACCGGACAACATACCAGTGAAAGTGTGGGAAGTGCTTCATCATCATCAATAACGGTATGCTCATGTTTGAGCAGCCGTGGACCTCTCCACCATCCTTCGCCACTAAACTCGATCTTACGCTTTCCTTTCCGCTTGTACCATCGACAGCCCGCAAATATCTTTGATATTGTCCCCTCAGTCTTGTCCTTCGGTTTTGCCTCTTTCTCTGTTTTTTCCCATCACCATCCCTGTCAGCAAGTTTTTCTCAATACTTTTACTTCTCATTACATGACCAATAAACTTTAATTTCCTCTTGTTCAAGATGTCCAACAGTCGGTCTTTACAATTTATTTTTCTCAGCACTTCATCATTCGTCTTCTTCTCTGTCCAGCTAATACGCAGTACTCGTCTGTAACACCACATTTCCAAAACTATTGATTTTCTTGTCTTCTACTTCAACACCCAAAACTCAGAAACCCTATGATGCAATTGGGAAACTAACGAGTTCATAATCTCAGCTTTGTCCGAAGGTATGCTTCGGTCTTTTCCCGATGTTATTGAGAGGATTGTGGCGCTTTTGGCAATGGTAATTCTTCTTTTTATCTCCGGTGAATCATCATATGTATTAGTTAAAACAGCTCCAAGATAAGTGAACTCTTTCACATTTTCCACAATCATTCCATTGGGGAAGTGCTTACGGAATACTATATCAGAACTCCTAACAGGTTGGTTTAACAACATTATTGAAAAAGAAACTTTGCCGGATGAGTGGAGAGATAGTATAGTAATATCAATATACAAGAATAAAAGTGACATGCAAGACTAGGAACTATAGAGGAATAAAAATTATGTCACACACAATGTAGATATGGGAAAGAGTCGTAGACAGAAGATTGAGGAACGTAGTGAACATCTGTGAGGAACAGTTTGGAGTTATGCCAGGTAAAGGAACAATATAATCCAATTATGCGCTTAGACTCCTTATGCAAAAATACTGAGAGGGTCAGAAAGAATTGCACTACGTGTTCATAGGCCTAGAGAAAGCTTATGATCGAGTGTCTTGAGAGGAGGTGTGGAACTGCCTGAGACTAAAAGGAGTAACAGAAAAGTATGCGGAATTGATATAAGACATGTACAGAGGAGCATACATACAAGTAAGGAGCATGGCAGGAACCAGCGGAAACTTGAAATTAAGGTATCTATCTATCTATTTATCCATCTATCCATCTATATATGTATGTATGTATGTATGTATGTGTGTGTGTTTGTGTGTGTGTGTGTGTGTGTGTGGTGTGTTTTGTGTGTGTGTGTGTGAATGTATATATATATATATATATATATATATATATATATATATATATATATATAAAATCTATATTATATATATATATTATATCTATATTAAAATATTATAATATAATTAAATAATAAATGAATAAATAATCTATATATATGATATGTTATATATATAATTATATATATATATAAAATTATTTATATATATATATATTTATTATATATTTATAATATTATATTTTATATATCTGTGTGTGTGTGTGTGTGGTGTGTGTGTGTGGTGTGGTTGTTGGTGTGTGTGTGTGTTTGTTTTTTTTTTTTTTTTTTTTTTTTTTTTTTTCTAAAATAAATATAAAATTTATTTATATAATATTTTTATTTTATTATTAATATATATAAACTATATATTTTTTTTTTTTTTTTTTTTTTGGTGTGTGTGGTTTTGTGTGGGGTGTTGTTTTTTTTTTTTTTTTTTTTTTAAATTATATAATATATAATTATATATTATTTTTATATTATTATTTAAATTTATATATATCTAAAAATATTATATATATTATATATATATATTTATATTTTTATATTTTAATTATATACCCTAAAATTTTTTATATTTTTTATATATATATTAATTATTATATAATTTTCTTATATATATATATTTTTTTATAAAATATAATTTTATTATAATTAATATAATTTTTTAATCTATTATATTTTTTTTTATTTTGACTAAATTTTTTTTATTTGGGCCTTCCTTTCACCAAAACATTTTTTCCCCTTTTTCATATTTTAAAAATTTGGTTTTCACCCCTTTTTTTTAAATTTTTAAAAACCGGGGGAACCCCAAAAATTATTGGTTTTTTTTTTTTCCAACCAAAAAAACCGGGGGAAAAACCAAAAAATTCCTTTTATTTTTTCCTGTTTTCTTTCCCCCAAAAAATTCTAAAATTTAAAAAATTTAAAAAAATTTTTTTAAAAAAAATTTTTTTTTAAATATATATATATATAAAAATATATAAATATGTGTAAATATTAAAATATTTTTTATTATTTTAAAAAATATATTATATATTTTATATTTTTAATTTAAAATAATATTATTTTATATTTTTTTATAATTATATAATTAAAAAATATTTTTTTTTATATATGTTTTTTTTATAATATATATATTAAAAAATATAATATAATATAAATATTTTTTTTTTTCAATAATATACAAAATAACCCAAAAAAAACCCCAAAAACCCCCAACAACCAAAAACCCCAAACCCCTCCCCCAAAATTTTAATTTAAAATTTATTTAAAAAAAAAAAAAAAAAAAAATTTTTTTTTATATAATTAAATTTTTATATTTATTTTTTAAAATATTTTTAAAAAATAAATTTTTATATTTTTATTTATTTTTTTTTTTTTTTTTTTATTTTATTATTATATATATATTATTTTTATTTAAAATATATTTTTTAAAATAATATTATATATATTTAATTTTTTTTTCTTTTTTTATATTATTTTTTATTTCTATATTATTTTATTTTTTTTAAAAATTTATTTTCTATATTTTTTATTCCCCCATTTTTATTATTTAAATTAATTTTAATTTTTTTATTAATAAATTTTATTTTTAAAATATATATTTTTTTCCCAAAATAATTAAATATAAAATTTAATTTTTATTTTTAATTATAAATTTTTATATTTATATATATTATTATTATAAATTTAAAAAATTTCTTTTAAATTTTTTATATTTATCTTTAATTTAAAAATTATACATATATAATTTTATTTTTTATATTTAAAAATTATTGTTTTTTAAAATATTTATTATATATATATTATATTAAAATATTTTTTAATATATATTATTTTAAAATTTATATTAATTTTTTAAAATTTCAAAAAAATATTATAAATATTTTAAAAAAATATATTATATATAAATTATAATATTAATATAATATAATTATATATAAATTTTATTTAAAATATATTAAAATTTTATTTTAAAAAATATATATAATTTAAAATAAAAAATTTAAAAAAATTTAAAAAAAAAAACCACAAAAAAAAATAAAAACCCCAAAAAAAAAAACAAAACCCCCCCAAACACAAAAAACCCCCCCCACACACAACAACACACACACACACCACCACAACGACACCACACACATAAACAAAAAAAAAAAAAAAAAAAAAAAAAAAAAAAAAAAATTTAAAAAAAAAAAAATAAAAAAAAATTTTTATATATAATATATATATATATATATTTTATATATATATATATATTTTTAAAATTATATATATATATAATTATATTATATATATAATATTTTTTTATATATATTAAAAATTATATTATTATTTATATATTTATATTTTAAAAATTTTTTATAATATATATAATTTTTTATATATATTTATATTAATTTTTAAAAATTATTTTATTTAATCTATATATATCATTATTTATTTAAAAAATATTTTTTTTTAAAAAAAATTTATTTAAATTATTCAAAACCCTTTACAACCCACTTCCCAAACCAAAACCCAAACCCCCACCCCAAAACCCCCCCCCAAAAAAAAAAAAAAACCCAAACACACACACACACCCCAAAACACACACACCCCCAAAAACAAAAAAACCCCAAAAAAAAAAAAAAAAAAAAAAACCCCAATTTAAAAAAAAAAAAAAAAATTTAATTTTTTTTATTTAAAATTTTTTTATATTTTTATATATATATAATATTTATATATTTTATTTTATTTTATATTTTATTTTCCCATTATTATTTTATAATTTTTTAATTTATTTTTTTAATTATTAATTTTCTTTATATTATTTTTTATTTTTAGTTTTTTTTTTTATATTTAATATTTCTTCTATCTTTATCTCTTTTTATTATTTTTATTCTCTATAAAATTTTTTCTTTTTTTAAAAAAAATTTTTTTTTATTTTTATTCTATAAATTTTTTAAATTTTTTTACTTTTAACTTTAAATTTTTATTATTTATTTTAATTAATTTTCTTCTTTAAAAATTTTTATATATAAAATCTTAAAATTTTCCCTTTTTTTTTATACTAACCATATATAAATTTTTAGTTTTTTTTATATTTTTACTTATTATATATATATTTTTCTTTCTTTTTTATTTTTTAAAACCCCCAAAAAAAAACCCCCCCAAACCCCCACCCCCCAAAAAAAAAACCCCCAAAAAAAAAAACACAAACACAAAAAAAACCCCAAACCCCCCACAAAAACAACCAAAACCCCCCCCAAAAAAAAACAAAAAAAAACCCCAAAAAAAAAAAAAAAAAAAAAAAAAAAAAAAATTATATCTCAAAATTTTTAAATATTATTTTTATTTATTTTATAATTATTTATTTATTATACTTTTAATTTTAAATTTAATCCCTTTTCTAAATTTTAAATTTTATCTATCTATTTTTTTTTTTCTTTTTTTTTTCTTTAAAACTATAAAATTTTTTTTTTCTATATTTTTTTTATTTTTTCTTATTTTATTTTTTTTTTTTTTTTTTTATCCTTTCATTTTTTTCTTTTTTATTATACTTCTCTCCCTATTAACTCTATTTTTATATTAAATATTATTATTTTTTTTTATTTTAAATTTTTTTTATTTTTTTTCATATTTTTTTAAATCTTTTCATTAAATATACTATTATATTTATATTTTTATTTATTTTTTATTATTTTTTTTAATTTACTTAATATTACTTTTAAAAAATATCTTAAATTTTAAAAATTTTTCTTTAATAATATATATATAAAATTTTATATATATATATATATAAAAAAATTTTTTTAAAATTTTTTAAAAAAAAAAATATAATTTCTTAAAATTTTATTTTATTTAATTTTTTATTTTATATTTTATATCTAAAATTTTTTATTTCTATTTAAAAAAATTTAAAATTATAATAAAAAAATTTTTAAAAATATCTTATTTTTATAATTAAACTTATATTTGTTTTTTTTATATTTAAAATTTTTAAATATCTTTATATTAATTTTTTATTTATTTTATTATTTTAAATTTTAAAAATTTTAATTTTTTTTTAAATTTTATATATATTTTATTTTTAATTTTTATTATAAATTTTAATATTCCATTGTTAAAAATATATTTATTTAAAATAATATATATATTTTTATATTTAAAAAATATAATATTTATATATATAATTAAATTTTATTTATAAAATTTTAATAATATAAAAGGAAAAAAAAAACAAAAAAAAAACCAAAAAAAAAAAAAAAAAAAAAAAAAAAAAAAAAAAAAAAAAAACAAAAAAAAAATTAAACAAAAAAAAAAAAAAAAACCCCAAAAAAAAAAAAAAAAAAAATTTAAAAATATATAATTTAATAATTTTATAAATTTTTTTTTTATTTATCTATATATAATTATAATTTAAATTTAATTATATATATTATATATATTTTATTATTTATTATATATTTTTTATTTATTATATTTAAAAATTTTTCTTTTTCTTTTTTCTTAATATTTTTTATTATTTTTTCTTTTTTTATTCTATTTTCTCTTCTCTTTTATTATTATATTTATTCCCTTTTTTTTTCTTTATTTTTTTTATTTATTACTCCCTTTTTTACTACCCTTTCTCTTATCTCCCTTTTTTCTTTCCTTTTTTCTTCTTCCTCCTTTCCTTTTTCATTTTCCCTTTTTCTTATTTTTTTATTTTTCTCTTTTTTTTTTTCTTATCCCTTTTTTCCCCCCTTATCTTTTTTCTTTTTTTATTATTACTTTTATTTTTTTTTTCTTTTTTTTTTTTAAAAAATTTTTTTTTTACTTATTTTTTATTTTTTTTTATTTTTTTTTATTAAAACTTTTTTTCTTTTATTTTTTTTTCAAAACTCTCTTTTCTTTTTTTATTATTTTTTTTTTTTTTTTTTTCTCTTCTCTCTTTCCCCCCCTTTTATCTATTTTCTTAAATTTTTATTTCTTCTCCTATCTTTCTTCCTCTCCTTATCCTTTTATTCTCTTCCCATCTCTATCTCCTTTTTTCCCTCTTATTTATTTTTTTAATCTAAATTTTTTTCTATTTTTAAATTTTATAAAAAAATTTTTTTTATATTAAATTTTTTATTTATTTCTATTTTTTATTTTAAAATTTCCATTATAAAAAATTTTAAATTAAAAAAATTTTATATTTTAAAAATATATAAAATTTTTTAATATATTTTTAAAAAATTTTTTTAATAATTTTAATATAATTAAAAAAAAATTATTATAATAATTTATTTAATTAAATTTTATATCTATATATATTATATATATCAAAAATATATTTTTTTATATATTTTAAAAAAATATTATAATTATTATTATATTTATATATTTAAATATATTTAAAAATATATATTTTTTTTTAAATATTATTTTAATATTTTAAAATTTAATAATATTAATATTATTTTTATATTATTATTCTATATTAAATATTATATATTTTTAAACTTTATTAATATTATAATACTCTATATATTATTTTATTTTTTTTATATATCTACCTAAATTTTTTTTTTTTTTATTCTAAATTTAATTTTTTTCCTATATACTATTATTATTTTTTATTTATAAAATTTTTTTTATAAAATTTTTTTTTTTTTTTTTGGTTTTTTTTTTTTTTTTTTTTTTGTTTTTTTTTTTGTTTTTGTGTTTTTTATTTTTTATTTTTTATTTTTTTTTTTTTTTTTTTTTTTTTTTTTTTTTTTTTTTTTTTTTTTTTATTAAATTAAATTTTAAATTATTACCTTTATATATTAAAAATTATATTTTATTTAAATATATATATTTTTAAATTTTTTTTTAATTATATATATTAATATAAATTATATATATTAATTTTTTATATATATTAATTTAATATAATTTATATATTAAAAAAAAAAAATATAATTTTAATAATTTAATAATTTTAAAAAAATTTTTTATTATATTTCTTTTTTTTAATATAATTTTAATATATTATATTATATATATTATTATTATATTAATATTTATATAAATTTTTATATATATTTATATTAAAATAATTTTATTATATATTTATTATATAAATTTAAAAAATTTTTTTATAATATAATATATAAAAATTTTTTTTATTTTATAATATTAAAATTTATACTTATATTATTATATATTATTATTTTTATTAAATTTATATTATTATAATAATATATTTTTTATATTAAAACATATATTTAATAATATTTTTATATTTAATTATAATTTTTTTTATTTAAAAACTTTAAAATTTTATTTTTTCCCAAAAAATTTTTTAATTTATATATTCATTTTATTTTTTTATTTATAAAATTTTTTTAAAAATAAATTTTTGTTTTTTTATATATTTTTTTTTATATTTTCATATTTTTTCCCATCTTATATTATTTTTTTAAAATCTTATTTTCTTCTTCTTTTTATAGAGTTTTTTTAAAAATTTTCCTTTTATATTTTTTTCTTTTCCCCCAAATTTCTATTTTTTAATTTTTATTCCTTTTTTATTATTTTTTTTTTTTCTTTCTTTTTCTTTTTTTATTTATCCCTTTTTTACCCAAAAAATTTTTTTTTCCCCTTCCCTTT
>NC_051395.1:44363895-44374263 GCF_015228065.2 Penaeus monodon | reverse complement strand
ATAAAATTTTGTTTTTTTTGTATGTAGAAGTATACATGCACACATATGTATGTGTGTGTGTCTGTGTGGACACACATTTATACAAATATACCTATGTATATGTCAAGACACTGCCTTTGCTTTAGCTTTGAGCTACGTCCTCAGTCCTTTATAATCTTCAGAAATTATCATGGAAGGAAGATCAGCTTTGAAATACCGGGTGGAGATGTAACTATAATGGAGGTTATTTTATCAGACAGGGAAGAAGTTTTAATTCAGTTCGATAGATATTGGTATATTCCAATGGCGGATTCTCAAGCGTGAATCCTACTAATAGTCTCTTTATGTTGCTGTTAGTCTCAGTATTACTGGCTTTCCTGGATAGATAAACACTCACAGTCATATCCACGCATATACAAATACATGCACACACACACACACACACACACACACACACACACACACACACACACACACACACACACACACACACACACACACACAACACACACACACACACACACACACACACACACACACACACACACGATACATATATAACAACAAGAGCGCGCGCGTGCGTACACACACACATGCATACACAGAAACATATACTTTCATAAATTCAGATAATTGTACACAAACACCATTCTCCCCTCTCTCTCTCTTTCTCTCTGTCAATAGATGGATAGATAGAGAGACAGATATATATACACATATATATACACATATACATATACTTATGCATATACATATATATATACATATGTATATAAATACATATATGTATATATATATATATATATATATATATATATATATATAATATATATATAATATATATATATAATATATATATATATATGTATATATGTTATGTATATAATATATATATATATATATATATATTTAGTATATATAAAATATAATATTATAATATTATATTATCTTCTTTCTTCTTTTAACGGTAGGTTCATGTTTGACCCGCCGTGGTCACAGCATGATACTTAATTGTAGTTTTCATGTTGGGGATGCTCTTGGAGTGAGTACGTGGTAGGGTCCCCAGTTCCTTCCACGGAGAGTGCCGGTGTTACCTTTTAGGTAATCATTTCTCTATTTATCCGGGCTTGGGGCCAGCACGGGTGGGCTGGCTTGGCCCCAGTGGCTAGGTAGGCAAAATTCAAAGGTTTAAGTTTCCTTGCCCCCCGGAAAAAACGCGCCGGCCGTGCTCGAACCCTTCGAACTCAGATTGCCGTCGTGACCCGTCTTGAGTCCGATGCTCTAACCATTCGGCCATCGCGGCCTTGACGATCATAGGCTTTCCATGATTTTTCTTGGCAATTTAGAGCGGTGGTTTGCTATTGCCTTCCGCCCGGGTTTTTTTTTTTTTTTTTTTTTTTTTTTTTTTTTTTTTTTTTTTTTTTTTCGAGTCCCCCATCTCTATTTACCTGGCACTGATTTGGGCTGGCTTGGCCACCCAGTGGCTAGGTAGGCAATCGAGGTGAAGTTCCTTGCCCACGGGAAACAACGCGCCGGCCGGTGACTCGAACCCTCGAACTCAGATTACCGTCGTGACAGTCTTGAGTCCGGCGCTCTAACCATTCGGCCACCGCGTCCCCTATATATATATATATATATATATAAAATATATATATATATATATATATATATATATATATATATATAATATATTGTGTGTATATATATATTAAATGTGTTATTTATATATAAAATATATATAATATATATATATATATATAATATATATTAATATAATATATAAATATTATATTTTATATGACCGGCGGAAAAAAATAGGAGAATGATTACCTAGAAAGGTAACACCGGCACCCCGGGGAAAAGGAACGGGGGCCCCACCACGTCTCACTCCAAGACATCAAACTAAAAAATAAAACTAAGTATCATGCTGTGACCCGGGGGCTCAGACTAAACCTACCTTTAAAAAGAAAATATAATAATAATATATATAAACACAAACCTTTATATAGAAAATACATCACACCACACACCACACACAACAAACAAAAAACACATAGATATCATCATATATAAAATTTATATATATTATTTATATATAAATATATTATTATATATATATATATCATCATCATAAAAAGGGGTAACGCCGACGTGCCCACGTCACCCGGGGTTTGTCTCGCAGAGAGACCCTGAGGGGCAGGGTCTCCACGGGGAAAAACGACAGGTGGCCATATAGCCATTGGCGATCCCGGATTAATGACGGGCCCCATGCTAGATCCGGTGTAACCGCCGTTGGACTCGTATCCTGGCAACTGTACCCAGATGGAAAAAGGATTGTTACAAAAGGCATCAAAACGAGCCCCCAAGGACTAGATAGCGCCCATTTTTCGCTTCCTATAGCAAAACTGGCAGTACAACCCCCTTGAAGACCATAGCTTGCTCCTTCTGCATAGGTACTGAATCTCCAAATGCTTTTTTTGATCGAGTTCGGGGCTCCTGTTGCCAACCAAAATTTCGTCTTTTACTTCTTGGTCGACAGCCCAGAATTTGGGCTCTTTCCAAGGTATGTAAAACTCTCTGTAACTTAAACATCCTCGCCGAAAAACAGGGGATCGCTGAACGGGTTCCCCTAACAGGCCCCCAAAGTCTGATTTTTGGTCTTGGGTCCAGAGACCTCCAGGCCTAAGGGTTTCGCCTCATTGCTAAATGATCAAGAGCCGCCCCCATGACTCCAGGGACTCAGATAGATGTCAGATCATCGGAAAAGTAAAGGTCGAGACCTTATATTCCCCGTGTTGCTCCACAGACTTTGGCTAGAGCTCTGCCCTTTCCTCCTCCCCCTCCCTTTTTTTCAACGGTTTTTGAAAAGTGTTGTGCAAGGACCGCCTTCCCTCCCCCCTGATTAACGGGGAAAGATTTTGACAGACCACCACCCCCTTTTACAGTATTTTCATCCATTTAAAAAGGGTTTGCTATTAACCCAATAATCTGCGTCAAAATTCCCCATAAATCCCAGAACTCCTATGTTTCGCGATGCCCCAAAGTAAAAACGCCTTCTTGAGGTCGATGTAGGCTGCAAAAAACCACCATGAGGGCACCCAATTACTCGAAGCCTTTTATTCAGTCTATTAAAGGACTTCCCAGGAGTGAATCCAAGCTGCTCCTTTTCTCGACCCTAAGGGGTGGTCGCGATCTTTCAAAGAGTGGGGGCGAAAATTTTCCCGGGTAGGGGACAGTGAAATGCCACGAGTTGGACAGACCCAACGATCCCTTTTCCTTCCGAGAGAGATACCACCCCCCCTCAACAGGTCGGGGGGAATGGTACGAGACTCCCAGAGCAATCGGGACTGCATGCAACCTCGAGCCATGGGTTCACCCCACCCTTTTAAAAGTTCAGCAGGGATTTCACATATGCCCGCTTTCCCCTTTCAGCTTGGAAATGCCATATTAACCTCAGTTAGGGTAAGGGGTTTCCCTAAATGATGATGGGTCCAACACAGGATTGTAACTCGTTGCACCCAAGCTAATTTGGGGGGTTACCTGGTACAACTGCTCAAAAACTGACCCAACGTTCATAAAACCCCAACTTCTGAATTTCTTCCCCCACTGATGGGACTGCAGTCATCGCGAGGGGGGCTTAGATTTCAGCTTTTCAGGGTTGGTGGGGCGGGGAAAGGGGTCGTTTGCCAAGAAGGGCCTTAAACCTCCTCACAAATTCCCGTGAACCTTTTCCCCAGCCTACCCCCCAAGAGCGAGCAACCTGTTTGCCATTTAGCCGAGCCATGCGACACATTTGAGTGGCCTCCAATGTCTCCAGAGAGATGAATTTCTGCCTTCCCCGAGGGCATACGCCAATGGACTCTTGAGCTACTTCGAGTGTTTTGTGCTTGAAGAACTACCAAAAGGGCAATGGTTCCATCGGTTGTCAATTTTTGGGTGAATCAGTCAGGCTGCCATGGTGAACCCAAGGGCACATTTCCTCCCTTTTTGCCCAAATAAAACCCCTTAGGGTGGCCATGGAGGGGGGGAGTTTTGAAGTTGACCTACGGGGTACCCCAAAACACCTCTGACAGTCCCACAGAACTCGGCTACGGAAAAACTCTGCAGTTCTGGAGGATCCTCCATCGCGTGCAACAAAAAATGTGGCGATCTCCTTGGTCACTGTACCTGATCACTAAAACATGTCCAGTGATGGGGGTTGGAGCCGGTACCAGGAGCCAGAGATCCTCTTCTTGGAGAAGGAGGTGTTCTTGCTGCTGGGATCAGCTCCCACCATGGGGCCACAGACATCCCATAGCCGGATCCCCCTGAAGTCCCCCAAAAAAATGCGAATATCTCGCCGGGGGGCATTTGTCTGCCACAGATGTGATTTGGCTAAACCCCTCTTTCACTCGGTTTAAAAACACGGTGGGGCGTATACAGCAATGAGAGAATGAAGTAAAAGCATCTTAAATCTCAATGCATAATATGCTCACAACTGGTGTCATCTTACCGGGGGCTAAATTTGGCTGGAATGATATCTATTCCCGGGAGATGGGCCCTTTGTGCGGCCCGCCCATAGTAGGTTACCCACTTATATGATCGTGCGCTACCACGTTTTCTCCTTGAATGCAGCCACCTAACCCCAAAGTTCCCAATTCTTTCGATACTAGAGGAAACCGCTATCCGCGAAAGGACCAATTTTCCCAGGCGCCCCCGGGAAATTTCCGGTTTAGGTTCCCTCGGGGGGTCCCCCGGGGTGTATGCCCCCTCTCCCGCCCTGCTTGCGGGTTGGGGGGCCCCCGTCTGTTTTTGGGGTTTCCCCGGGGGCTTTCCCCCACAAGCTTCTGGGGGGTTGGCGCCTGGGGGGGTTGCGGGCGGGACAAGTACGCTCGTAAACATCCTGCACCACAACATTAGCCCTCCCAACGGGACCCAAAGCTCGACTTGCTTGCTGGGTGGGGGGGGACAGCACCCTCCCCCCAGCGTATCATTTTTTGCTGCGTTGCCGGGGTTTTTTCGGGAGGGGGACTGGAAGGCCCACCCCCCCGAGCCCCCCAATTCCCCGGGGTTGCTGGGGGGGCAGGATTTGGTTGGAGCAAGCGTGTCCACATTCCGGTGGGCTAGCTCCGAAACCTTGGGGGCCTCCTGCTGGTCCGAGATCCCCCACATTAGCCTGGGACCGCAAGGTCCCTTTTTCCCATGGGCGGCCACGAGGAGGCCTGCAGAAGTCCGATAGGAGACTGTGACCTGGGGGGGGAACTTATTAAAAATTGCCCCTTTTTCGCACGGTTGTCTTGGGCAGTGCAAGCGAAGGCATGCAAGCAGCACAAACACTATCTGGCTACCACACTACCCTTCACATCCCCTTGCGCATGAAGCACCCCCCCTGCGAGTTCATATTAAAACCGCACAAACATACACACCACCAACACACACACACATGTGTTGCGTTGTGTGTGTTGGACTATCGTGGACGTATTATGTGTATGTTGTGTGTGGGGTTGTGTGTGTTGTGTGTGTGTGTGTGGGGTGTTTGTTTTGTGGTTTTGTGTGTTGCCGCGTGTGTGTGTTCTGCGACATCTGTGAGACTTTATGTGTATGTGTGTGTGTGGGGTGCGTGTGTGTGTGTGTCTGGTGTGTGTGTGTGTGTGTGGTGTGTGTGGTGTGTGTGTGTTGTGTGTGGTGTGTGTGTTGTGCATGTGCATGTGCATTTCCCCTTTTTGCCCTTGCATTCCCTTTAACACGGCATATCACGCGCCTGAAAAACCACTCCTACTTTTCCCTCCAAAACTCCTCGGCAAACCTAATTAAACTAAAAGAATAGGACGAAGAAATATAAAACCCCATATCATCACATTCTTGTCATTATGAAGGCGACGTCTCCTAAGCTAACGAGCGTGAAGATAAAATGAAAACAAAAGGTTAATGTGAGGAGAGATAAGCTACGTACCTGTGCCTGGTTCCCCCTGGTACGCTGTAACGCAGGAAAACGACAGTGCTTTGTAACAGAAGATAGTCTTTTGCCATAAAACTGTGGGGGAGGGTAAGGGGGGGGAGTGTCGATAATGCGCAAGGAAAAAAAAAATCATAATTAATAAAGTGAGATAGAGATAAAGGGCAAGTAAGTGATGTGAGAGATATAGATAGATAGATAGATAGATAGATAGATAGATAGATAGATAGATAAAAAGAGAGAGAGAGAGAGAGAGAGAGGAGAGAGAGAGAGATAAGTATTTTGGAAATTTCAAAGGAAAGACGGGAAAATACAACTAGCAAAGGAAAGACGGGATAGCTATTTGAAAAAAAAATAAAAATAAAATAAATAAATAAATAAATAAATATTTGGGGAGAATATATCATGGTATAAATCCCAGACTAAACCCACAGGTCGGATAATTCTATTTTCCAACATTGAATGTATATGAATTTTTATTCCTATTTTTGTACTGTAGATATGGATATATATATATATATAATAAAATGAATCACTGATATGTCCCTTAAAATATCCCAAGAAGAAGTGTTTCTAAAATAAAATTGAAAACAAAGGCAAAACAAAACAGAACAAGAATAAGAGACTTTAAAAAAAAGGAACAAAATCTCCGTAATTAGGGGGAGTAAATAGCTTTAAAGAAAAGCGCCTCAAGGAATTAATTTTCTTCATAATGCATTTTATTCTTTCTCAGCGTCTTCGCACAGACCCACGTGCTTACTCTCGTTCAATAAAGACGTAGATACAAACGCTTTTGTCATTTCTTTTTTCTTTATATGTACTATTGTATTTGTTGTATTTTTGACAAGAACTCGGTACAATGGTGTTCCCCAATATTGGTGTATCAGATGTTCGATAACTTGACATTGGTCCCAGACGTACGAGAATGACGTAAACAAGAGAAGCACTGGGCAATGTGTTGCCTTCAAGCACAAGATGCATTGTGGGACTTGAGGATTTCTATCTTTTAAAATGGGGTTCGTTAGCGTTCCCCTTTTATTTAATACAAATTGAAAGATGTCTTACACATGTGTTGGTGTGGTGTTTGTTTGTTTTTTGTTTTTTGTTTTGTGTTGTGGTGTGTGTGTGTGTGTGTGTGTGTGTGTGTGTGTGTGTGTGTGTGTGTATGTGTATGTATGTGTGTTGAAAAGACGACTGATTTCATATCTGCAAATCAGCGCCGCAATGTAAAAAAAGGACATTGTTAAGTAGATCGCAGGTTAAAGCGTAACGGCAGCGCTATTCGGAAGCCGCTGTCTAACGAAGCCGAATAACCTGTATAAAAGGGAAACATAATTTGATTTTTTTTTAAATCCAGAATAGATATTGATATTTTACTGAAAGAAATCGTAAATATCAGCAAATCAAATGTCATTTTCGTGAGTTAATTAGAAACGATACACTCGATTACTGGATTGAAAAATAATGATTTTAAAATTTTGCATTAAAGTAGATGGACGGAAGGCATCCCGTAAAAAAAGGAAAATAACAGAACTAACAAATTTTTTCAAGCAAACCGCGAGTTAATTTAAAGAAGCAAAAAAGAAAGTGAAGCATTACTCTCAAGCTCAGGGAAGTCATATAAATCGGGAGGTTAAATGTATGAAGTGAAGAAACGCAAAGGAAAAGGGTGAGGTATAGCTCGGACGAACAATTGTAAAAGGAGAAAAAGGTGCAATAATTAAAGACTTCTTAATAATTGCAGCAGATGAAAGAGAATGTGTAAATTGACCTTGATAATAAAAAAAGAAGACGAAAAATGGAAAACCTCTAATTACCTTTTTGCTTTGTGACGGTAAAAGTCAGCAATATTTGGATTCTATATTTGAAGGTACAGAGAATTTTACAAGGAATGGTCTGTTTACCAACCGCTATTTCTATATTAAGTGAAATATATGCACCTTCCTTCGAAATAAGTATTTTTTAGATTTGTCCTTATTACGTAGGAACAAATCGTTACAGTTTAACACCTGAAACTAACTAATGACGGGATTTCTATTCGGTAGACTCATTGTTTTTTCACAAGATTAGATTTTCACATGAGTCACGGTAATTTCAAAAAATGTATATTGGTCAACTTCCTTGACATCTTGACAAACACTAGAAGAAAGTCTCTTATAAGGGCACTCCCGGTTTCCCTTTTTTTGGGTGAAGTTGTAGCACAGGGGGTACTTGCCGCTAGAGTCGAAATTTTTTGCCCTTTGGGGGCCTGGAAAGAAGGGAGCATTGTTTGCGAAACTTCACTGGGCGATTTCCAATAGAATTTCTTTGCATCGAGAAGCGAGAAGATTTTATCAATAATGGAGAATGAGATATATCCGTGACAGAGGGTGGAAGCTAGGCTATATATCATCGATAATGAAAAGTTTGTGAACTCGTATGACTTCGTCAGGTAAATCTTTCAAGTTGGTTTTGATGCGATATGGTTTATATTCTAACATAACCATAGGTACAGCAATAGTAACATTTGCTTAACAGCAGCAATGTCACCTGCATGCCACAAGTACTTTTCATTTATACCCTAAAACGCGAACTTGAAAGCGGGGGAAACAAAGATATGTATAACCTATCCAAGAAATGCAACATGAGCAGCATATGTAAATATATGAAATGGATATTGTCATGTTGCCAGCGAATATAAATACAAATTGTAATACCAACTAAAAAACACGTTAAAGCAATTAGCCCCAATGGTTTTAGTAAATGAATAGATCATAAATAGTGAAAAAAAAAAATATAATTGTTATTATACATATTTATATATATAATATATTATATATATATATATAAAATATATATTATTTTATTTTATTTAATTTAAAATATATATATATATATATATATATATATATATATATATATTAAAAATTATATATTATGGATGAAAACAAAAACTGAAAAGAAAAAAAAATATATACATATACATAACATAAATATATAATATATATATATATATATATATAATTAATTTTATATATATAATAAAATATATATATTATATATACCCACCAACACACACACACCACACACACACACACACAACACCACACCACACCAACACACCACACACACACACACACATACACACACCACACATCACACACCATAATATATATTTTAATATATAATTATATATTTTAAATTTTATATATATATATATATATAATATAAATATATACATATAATATATATATATTTATATTATATATTATATATAATTTTATTATATATAAAATTTATGTTGGGTGTGGTTGTGGGTGTGTGTGTGTGTGTGTGTGTGGTGTGGTGTGTGTTGCTATGTGTGTGTTTTTCCCTTTTTTCAGATGTAAGTTTAAAAACCCAAAAAAAATCTGTCACTATTCATACTACTGCTGTTGTTGTTATCATCATCATCATCACTACCACCATCACCATCATCATAATAACCAACATTCTCCCCATCACCATCATTATCATCATCACCATCACCATTAACGTAAACTTTATCATTACCCACCTCCTTCTCATCATCATCACATCTTCCTTCCTCAGATTCTTCAGTAAATTAATCAGATTCTTCAGTAACATGCACCGCCCACATTTAACGTCACTATCCTTCACAATTACCTGTCACAACTCTCTTATTGTGCCTTCATTACGACTTCGTTTGAGATGAAGGACCATTAAAGCAACTCATTAGCTCAAATCGCTGCGCAGAATCACAGGTTTGTTTCCTCTGCATTATGTCACGTGTTGTAGAATACAAGGATGTAAGTTTTTTTTTTTTTTTTTTTTTTTTTTTTTTGGGGGGGGGGTTTTAAAAACAGGTGAGAGATTGCTCCGGGGGAAAGTGAGTTTTCTTTTAAATTATATAGTTAGAGTGTAATTACAAACAAAACCGACCAACATACGCACACACACTCACATCCGCATACACGTACACATGCATACGCACACACACTCACACATCCGCATACACACATACACACACACACACACACACCACAAACATATATATATTAATATATAATATTATATATATAAATATATATTATAACATATATATATATATATATATATAATATATATATATATATATATAATATATTATATATAATACCACGTACTACATACAAATATCTATATAATAAAGAAAGTTATAGGTAGATATATTATTATTTTGTGTGGTTGTGCGTGTTTAAATAATATATATATATATATATTATTATATATTATATTATATAATATATTTTATATTTTATGTATAATTATATATATATATATATAAATTATATATATATTATATAATATATATGTATATATATTATAGGGGCCGCGTGGCCGAAGGGGTTTAGGCGTCGGACCAAGACTGTCACACGGAACCCGGTTCGGGGGTGCGAGTCACCGCCGCCGCTTTGTTTCCCTTGTGAAAGGAA
>NC_051395.1:44343284-44361295 GCF_015228065.2 Penaeus monodon | reverse complement strand
GTTGGGAGATATTTGAAAGGAATAGCTTGCATATGAAATGTGCCAAATGTTGGATGTAAGTAATGGAAATTAAAAAAGGGAAAAAAGTAAAAAGAAAGGCAACAAAACAAGGGCATAAACGAGAATACTCACAGAAAAAATAATGAACGAGGAGAAGAAAGAAGATGAAATGATTTCAAGAAAGTTATTTTTTTTCCGGGCAGATTTATGCGCGAAGGTCACACATAAGGGAATTTAAGACGCTAGTTGGGAGTCTTAGCTGGTGTGGTATGGTGGGGGTGAGGGGAGGATGGTGGGGGTTGGTGGTGGTGACGGGCAGGATGGTGGGGGTTGGTGGTGATGGGGGTGGTGACGGAGATGATGGTGGGGTGGTGACGGAGATGAGGTGGTGATGGTGGGGGTTGGTGGTGATGGGGGGTGGTGCTGGGTAGGATGGTGGTGATGGTCGTGGTTGAAGGTGGTGGCGATGATGACGGTGATGGCTGTTTTCGTTATCAGATGTGACATATTAACAAATTTAAATAAGAGGAACATATGATATATTGAATAAACAAAAATTCGTTTTAACGATGATAAAAACAAGCACCATTTTAAATCACCTTGAGTCTTAACGTGTTGCTGCTTTTTTGCTTGTTTGTTTATTTTCATATGCTTTTAGAAAACGTGTTTGAATCAGGAAGTCATTTCCATTTGCACATTTTAAAGCAAATGAAGTAAAGAAAAATTTATGAATAAAAAGGGAAAAAAAGAATGATTCTACAACACTTAACAAAATTAACACAACAAAGAAAAGTAACCATACAGAGAAAAAAAAAAACGTAAGAGATATAGAAAGATGGATAGACAGACAGAAGGGAGAAAAGAAAAGATAGAGAAATAGAAAAATGAAAGAGAAAGACTGAGCAGAGAAAAAGAAAGAAAGAGAGAGAGAGAGAGACGGGGAGAGGGCAGACGACAGACAGACGACTGACAGACAGACAGACAGACAGATAGACAGACAGACACAGACGACAACCGACAGACAGACAGACAGACGCAGGCATACAAACAAACAGATAGCAAAAAAAAAAACATTTTCCCCCAAAAAAAGAAAGAGTAAAAAAAAAGCAGAAAGAGGCAAAAAAAAGAAATAATAAAAAGGGAAATCAATTTACTCAGCGAACAGAAAGATCATAAAGGTGGTTTTGTGACCTCGGCCTTACTTCCATTTGCCTGTCGCGTGTTATCAAGACCTTTTAAGATCTAGAAATTCAAAACATCTCCGAGATCGCAGATGTTCCGAGACCTGTCTGTAAAGGGGCAGGTGAGGAACACTTTCCTTGGAGCACAGGGAAAAGGGAAAAGAAAGAGAAAAGGGAAAAGAGAGAAAAAGGGAAAAGAGAGAGAAAAGGGAGAGAGAGAGAGAGAGAGAGAAGAGAGAGGGGGAGAGAGGGAGAGAGAGAGAGAGAGAGAAGAGAAGGGAGAGAGAGAGAGATGGAGGGAGAGAGAAAAAGAGAGGAGAGGGTGGAGAGAGAATGAGGGGGAGACAAAATCCCAAAATACGGGCAGACGAAGAGGAAATATTGGAAGAGAAAGAAAAAAGAAAGAAAAAAAAGAGATAGAAACGTCAAAAAGCTTTAGAAAAGTCTGCGGAATGTTCTCTCCACATTCAAGTTACACCGTCAGGAAATTTTCACTTTTTTTTATATGGACAATTCTACTGATTACTTTTTATCTGTCTTTCTCTCTTCCTTTATCTCACTTGATCCTTTGGTCTGATTTGGGTTGATTTTTCTCCGTAATTTTCTAATTGATTTTTTGTGATTATTTGATGATGAGGATGATTCTATTTTTCTGCTCTTTTTTCTGTGTGATTTCTCGGGGGAAAATGAGGCAAAATGGGTTAGTGTTCGCGCACGAGCTCACAAACATGGCTAACACACACTCACACACACACACACACACGCGCGCAAATATGAGTGTGGTGGTGTATACACCACACCATAAATTGCAATATAATAAATATATACATATATATAGGAAATAAAAAATATACACCCAACCACACACACACACACACATATTAATATATAAAATTATATATATAAATATATATATATTAAAATATATATATATATAATAAAATATTATAAAATATATATATATATGGGAAAAGTAGTGTGTGTGCGTGTGTGTGTTGTGTGGTGTGTGTGTTTTGTGTTTTTTTTTTTAACGTAGGTTCATGTCTGAGCCCGTGGTCAAAGCATGATACTCAATTGCAGTTTTCACGTTGTGATGTCTTGAGTGAGTACGTGGGAGGGTCCCCAGTTCCTTCCACGGAGGTGTGTGTACACAGACATAATATATATATAATATATATAAAATTAATATATATATTATATATATTTTATATAATTATATATATATATATATCTATATATATATATATATATATATTATATAATATATTATATATATATATATAAATTATATATATATATATATATATATATATATATATATATATATATATGTCTGTGGGTATTTAACACACACCAACACACACACACACACACACCACACACACACACCCCACACACACACCCCACACACACACACAATTATAATATAATATATAGTATATGATATATATATTATATATATAATATATATAATATATGTATAATATATATATATGTATGTACAATATATATATAATCTATATATAATATATATATAATATCAATAATATATATATATATATATAAATACGATTATAGAATAGATATAACAGGGCACATATATACACAAACACAACCACACACACCACACACACACAAAACCCCACACCAAAACACACCCACACACACACACAAACATACCCCAACACACACATACAAATATATAATATATACTATATATATAATTATATATATAAAATATATTAATATATATATATATATAATACTATAAAACATAAATTATACATATACATATAATACATAATATAATATATATATATATATATATATATATATATATATATATATATATGTATATATATGTATATATGTTATATATATTATATATATTGTTGGGTTGTTTATAATAAGTAGTTGTGATATTATATGAGTAGTGAGTGCCAATTTGATGCCGCTATATACGTGATATGATGACAATATTTATTTGTACCTGCATTGTGATACTTATATGATATATATATATAACACCCTCCTTTTGTTGATATTTACACATGTGAAATATAGAAAATTATGTTTAGTTTATATTGTGTAGCATAAACGCCATGTAAAAGAGTGAATTCTCTGTAAATTTGTAGAGTACAATAATTTTATTTGTCTCTTAGTTCACACGTTGGCAGATAGCACTCTGGGCAGAAGCTGAGGCGTAGGGCAAAGGACTATGAAGAACTCCCTTTTATTTTTGTCAGACTGATCCCAATGAACTATTTTTGGGTTTTAATTGTGGGATTTTTTCCCAGCATCGTAGAGAAACACCAAACAAACATTTTACGACACACACAGGGAGTATACAACATACATGGGATACACACACACACACACAAACACCCACACAAATATAATATATAAATATTTAATATATAATATAAGATTATATAAAAATATATATATATATATAATATAAAATATATATTATATATATATATATATATATATATATATAATTTTGTATGTATGTTGTTATGTATATATATATATTATATATATTTTATATTATTATATATATATATATATATATATATATATATATGGTGGTGGTGTGTTGTGTGTTGTGTGTATGGTGTGGTGTGTGTGTGGTGTGTGGTGTGTGTGTGTGTGGGGTGGGGTGGAGTGGGGGGGGGGGGGGTTTTTTTTGTGTGTGGGGGTGTGGGGGTTGTGTGGGTGTTTGGGGGTTTTGGGGGTTTTTGTGGTGTTTTTTGGGGGGTGTGTGTGTGTGTTTTTTTTATTTTATTTTTAAATATTTTTTTTTATAATTTTTTTTTTTTTTTTTTATATTTTATATTTTTTCCTGTGTGTAGTATAAATAATATATATTTTAATATATATATATATTAATAAAATTTTAAATATATTATTAATATATATAAAAGGGGTTTTTGTGTGTGGTGTGGTGTTTGTGTGTGTTGTGTGTGTGGTGTGTTTGGGGTGGTGTTGGGGGGTTGTGTTTGGTTTTGGGGGTTGTGTGTGTTTTGGGGTGTGGTTGTTTGTGGGTATGGGTGTTTTTATAATAAATATATAAAATTATATAAAAATAAAAAATATTTTATATATATATATGTTTTTATATTAATTATATTTATTTTAAAAATTATAATTTTAAATATATATAATATATTTTAATAATTATAATATTTATATATTAATATATATTATATATTATATATATTTTATATTTAATATATATATTATATATTATATTATATATAATATTATAATATATAAATATTAAATATTATAAAATAATCATCCCCAATATCACATACATATGCAACAAACAAAAACCAAAAAAACAAAAAAAAAACAATATTATAATATTTTATTTTATATTATTTATATAAAAATATATATATTATAATATATATATTATATATTTATATATATTTATATATGTTGTATTTTTTATATATTATATTATATAATTATATATTATAATTATTAATTTTATATATATTAATAATATATAATTATTATTATTATTATTTATATATATAATTTTTATATATATATTAAAAACAAATAAAAAAAAAAAAAAAAAAAAAAAAAAATAAAAAAAACACACACACACAAAAACCCAACCCCCCACACACACACACACACACCAAAACTATATTTTTATATATATATATAATTAATATAAATTATAAAAATTATAATATTAATCATCATAAAGACCCTAACGCCGACGGGGCGCAGGGGTGTACCACATTTCGATCCCCCACGAGGTTCCCCTCAGGGCGAGTCTCCAGGCAGGCCCTGGGGCCCATCTCTAAGTCTTCGCGACAGGTCTGTTGAGTGCCCAAGCTATGATCTTCTAGGTCGTCCCCGGGGCCCCCCACCGGGATTGTCTCGCAAAAAAACAACCTGATGGCGGGGTCATCCACAGGGAAGCGTTCAGGTGCCCATATAGCCTAAAGTTGGCGTTTCCGGACATGCAAACCACAGTTCACGGTTCAGCCCTCGGTTGGACAATGTCCTGCTAAATGCTCCCATGAGGCGAAGGGGGGTGTTAAGAAGGCATCAAAACGAGACTCCAAAGGGATTAGATACCTTTCCGGGGTTTTTCTTTCCTACGCAAAACGGCAGTTTAAGGGCCTTTAAGATGGACTTGGGTTTTTTCGCTGGGCCGACTTCCCAAAAGTTCCTGTTGAAAATTCATACTCCTACGCCAGACCTCTGTCTACTGACCCCCGGGGCAACAGCCAAAGAATTTTTACTATGCTCCAAATTTTCAAAACTCTTGACTTTAACGTCCTCACCGCAAGAGGATGACTGAAGGGCCCCCCAAAATCCAAACTTGGTCAGGGGCGGGGACCCTGGTTAAGGGCTTTGCCTCTTGAAAATGTGTATAGCCCCCCACCACGACTCAGATAGGATTCAAACAAGGCTGAGACCTTGATATTGCCCAGGTTGCTCCATGACTTTGGGTAAAACCTCTGCCCATTATCCAGTCCTGCAGATGTTGAAGTTCGATGAAGGACACAGTCTTTCCTCATCCTGAATTAAAGGGAAGAAATCTGACAGGCCCCCCCAAATTCTAGCACTTTCGTCCCGGGAAATAGGCTTTCTATTAAACCCAAAGATCCTGACAGAATTCCCCTAAATCTCAGAATCTCTCAAGTGATTTTTATGCACAGAGTTGGGGGTCGATGTAGGCTGCAAAACACCCAGGGCCCAAATCATATGGTGTTACAATTATTGAGACCTAGGGCGGTCTTTTGTGACTTCCCAAAATGAAACCAGACTGCTCCGGGCTCTGGGGCCTTAGTAGGGGGGCGTGGTCGTTTAGAAAATGATGGCGAAAACCCTTTCTTTTACTAAACAGTGTAAAAGCCACAGTATTTCTACAGTTTCCCCAAAGATCCCCTTCCCCTTAGAGAGGGATAACCACGCCCCCCAACAGGGCAGGGGGGAAGGAACCAAAACCCCCAGATGGTATCAGACGTTGCAAACCCTGCCAAAGGTTCACCCCCAGCCTTTCAGATCAGAGGGGTTCAATTGCTGTGTCTTTTCCCCCCCCCCTTTAGCTTAAATGGGCCCTCCAACCTATTTGGTTAGGGGTTCCCGCTCCCGGGGGACAGCACAGGTATTTGTTCACTTTTCATCCCAAACTAAATGTTGGGGGTTTTACCTTTACTGCGCTCGAAAAACCCAGCCCAAATTCCGAACCCCAAAATATCTGAGATATCGTCCATTCACCGGAGGCTGCATCATCTGCGAGGGGGGGCTTAGAGTTCACTTTTAAGGGTTGGGAGCAGGCAAGGTCTTCCCAAAAAATGGGCCCTTTAACCCTCACAAGATTCCACTGAAATGTTACTTTTCCCTTCTCACAGTTGAGCCTACGTCAAAGATGACCCCAACCCCCATTTCCCTTCAGCCAAAACATGCGACATTTTTCAGTGGCCTCCATGTCCCAGGGGATAAATTGTTTTGCCCCCGGGGGTACACCAATACTCCGTGCCTTCGAGTGTTTTTTCGTTGAAGGGCTCCCCCAGGCAAATGGGTCCTCAGTTTTTAAGTTTGTGAACAATCGAACCTCCATGACTAACCCCCGCACCCCTCCCTTTCCCCTCTTCTGGTGAATACTAAAAAGTGTACTGCAGGGGCGAGGATTTTGAATGGACCTGGGGGTACCAACCAGCCCAAGTCAGTGCCACAGAACTCGGGACTCCGGTAAATCCTGCAATTCTGAAGGGTTTCCCCCATCGAATGGACGAATTGGTTAAACTCTTTTGGGCCCAGTACCCGTACGCTTAAAACATGTCCAGCAATTCGGGTTGGGGGGCTGATACCAGGAGCCGAAATCCTCTTTTCCCGGGACCCTCCCTTCTCAGCTCGATCACAGCCGGATCTGCTTAAGCGCCCGTAATGCAATTCCCCGCCGGGGAATTGTCTGCCACGATGGAGCAAGGCCCATCTCCCCCGACCCCCCCCTTAACCCCCCGGGGGGGGGGCAGGAGCTTGACGGGGCTAGGGGATTTCCAAAAAACCCTTGGGGCCATACCTCTGGGGCCCTTGCGCCCAAGATCCCCCACATTGCCTGGGACTGAAACCCCCGTGTCCAGGGTGGCCAGAGGGGACCCGATGATGGGGGGCTGGAACGGCAGGGGAGTCTTATCAGCCTGCTCCCTTTTTTGCACTAGGCTGACAGCGGTCGAGCTACAAACGAGAAGGGATGCAAAACATTTACATTTTAGGACCATACCGTTGCTTTACATCACCCGAGCATAAAAACCCCCCAATTTCATACAAAAAACAAAAAACAAAAAAAAAAAAAAAAAAAATATTTTATATATATATATAATATATGATATATATAATATAAATATATTTTATATTATAATATATAATATATATTATATTTTATATATATTATATAAAATATATATATAAAACACAAAAAACCCACAACACACACCCCCACAACACACACACACACACCCAAACACACCAACCTTTTTTTGTGCCAGTAATTACCCTGAAGGGTGCCCATCCTGAACCTATGGACGGGAACGAAAGCAAAACCCCCCACACACACAACACCACACACACAACACACCACAACACCACACCATATTGTAATATAATAAAACCCCCAATATTACTATACATATATATATAATATATATCTATATATATTTTAATTATATATAATTATATATATTATATATTATATATTATATATATATATATATTATATTTTATATATATATTTTAATATTATTTTAAAATATATATATATATATATATATATTATATATATAATTATATATATAAAATATATATATATATTAAAAAATAAAAAAAAAAAAAATGTTAAACAAAACCCAAAATAATATATTTTATATATATATATATATATATATATATATATATATATATATAATATATATATATATATGTATATAATATATTTTTATATATATTATATAATATATATATATATATATATATATATATAAAATATATATATATGTATATGCATATATAAAGGGAGATGATATGATTGTAGAATGCGCCAGTGTTTTAATGTATGTGGTGCTCCTTTTCTTTTTCTTTCTTTTTTCTTCCATTTTTCTCCTTTATCTGCATTTTTCAATCACTCTTCTTTTTCCTTTTTGTATTTGCTTTGCGTGTTCGAAATTGAATGGTCCTCATTTTGGCACAAAAGGTTATTTGTGAAAAGAAAAAAAATTTGCTTTCTTTCTTCGAAGACCCCTAACTGCAAATTTAAAGCTATAAATAATGTCTTGATGTAATTCTTTTATGTTTTTATTTCTGTGCGTTGTTTGTCTGCAGAATATTTTTATGTTCATATGAAAGGACCTTATTCACTGCCAAGAGCATATATGCTTACAAGCCTTCAGAAAAAATACACACTAAGCAACAAACACACGCAAACATTTTCGAAAAAAAACATAGAACACGACATCATAAACACACACCATACATTATAACACACCACATCCATTATTTCACACACACAAAACCACACACACCCCACCCACACACCCCACACACACCACACACACCACACAAAACACCCCACACCCACCCCACCCCCAACCCCACCCACCCCCCCCCCCCCCCCCCCCCCCAAAGAACCCCCCCAACCCACAAAAACAAACCCCCAAACCCCAAAACCCAACCAAACCCAAAAACAAAAAACAAAACCCACCCAAAATTTTTCCCACAAAAAACAAAAAACCCAACACCCAACAAACCACAACCCAAAAAACACACAACACAAAACACACCAAACACCCCCCCCGAAAAAACCCCCCAAAAACACCACCAAAACACACCACACACACCAAACACACACACACCAAACCCACACACACCAAACACACACCACACCACACCCCACACACACACAAAACCACACACACCCCACAACACCAGACACACACACACAACACACCCCACACACAACACACCACACACCACACACACACACAAACACACAACAACCCCAAAACAACCCCCGGAATAAGTCCCACGCAAGCACAACACACCATCATACAGCCACCCAACAAGCACCTGCAACAACGCTAACCAAGGGTCCTCTCCTCCCCTGCAACCAAGTCCTATGCCAAACGAACAGTTTCAAAGCTGATCGACCAAGGGATCAGCAAAGGTTTGTAGGAACTATAATCGTAAAAGGATTCCCTTAGGGCCTGTGATGATGAGGGGAAAAAGCGTTTTAAGGGAAGGGTGGATAGGTATGGGGGATGGGAGGGTGGAGAGAGAGAGAGAGAAAGAGGGTGGAAGTGATGGAGAGAGGGGGAGAAGATGGAAGAGATGGGGGGAGGGGGTGAGGTAGGGGAGAAAGGGGGGAGGGGGGGATGATGTGGGGGGGAGGGGGAAGAGAGGATGGAGGAGGTAGGGGTGGGGAAGAGAGGAGGAGGAAAGGAAAGAGGTGGGGGGGGAAGAGGAGGAGATGAGGGGGGAAGAGGTAGAGAAAAGAGGGAGAAAAGTAGAAGACGGAGAGAAGATGGAAGAGACAAAGAAAAAAACAGAAAGAGAAAAGGAAGGGAAGAAATAAGATCAGGAGAAGGAGAATGGTACAATCGTTTTCATTATCTTAATTGTTATTGCTTTTTGTTTTTATTTTAGCATCATTAGGGGTAGATATACTTGCGATATTACCATTACTTATTACTAACATCCTTGCAATAGTAACAACAGCATTATTCGTGCTAGAAAATGAAAAAAAAAAGGGAATCAGATTAAAAAGGATGAATTTATAAAGTATGTTGATCCCTTTGCTTTTTAAACTACTTCTTCCTTTTTGCCTTTCTACCCCCTCTGTCTTTTTAAAAGTGTCTGTTTTTTAGGTTTGTCTGTTTTCTGTCTCTGCCCTGTCGTCTGTCTGGTTCTGTTGTCTGTTGCCCTGTCTGTCTGTCTTTCTCTCTCCTCTCTCTCTCTCTCTCTCTCTCTCTCTCTCTTCTCTCTCTCTCCCCTCTTTCTCCTTTTTCTTCCCCTCTCTCTCTCTCCCTCCCCCCCCCTCATTAAAATCCTCACTCCCCCAAAGCAAAAACCCTCCCCTCTCCTTACTCCTCTTTTATTTTCTCTTTTCCCCATTTCCCCTTTCCCATGAAAAAATTTCCCAAAAACCAATGTAAAAAAAGGAAGGGGAAAAAAGGGGGAGAAAAGAAACTCCCCCCCCCCTCCTCCAAACTAAACTAGAAAAAAAGACTCTCAAGAAGCAAATTTTACCCCAAATTGAGTTTTTTCCCTGCTTTTCCCCTTTTTTTCCCCCTGTTTTTTTTTGTTGCTTTTTTTCTCTCTCTTTTTTTGGGAAAATTTAAAAAAATTCTCTGTAAATTCAGACATTAACGGGGGATTTTAAAATTTACATTTTTTCTCTCTCTTTTTAATTATTTTTGTTCTTCATTCTTTTTTCTATCTATCCATATATCAAACCCAATCATCTATCTATTATCTATCTATCTATATTTAACATCTGTCTATTACCATCCATCAAACCATCTATCTGTCTATCTATCTACCTCAAATTATCCTCTATCAAAACCAATCTATTCTCCATCTATTATCTACCTACTTGCTTACCATTTGTTTATCTAAACTCTTCCCCATACATCTTTCCACCCTTTCTATTTGTATTCTAAAAATCTAATCCCTTTGTATGATCATTACGTGTAAATTTACACATCAGAAAAGTACCAGACAAGAAGCCACTACCTAAATTTATCATTAGTACTATTATTACTATCATTATTATTATTACTATTATTTTTTTATTTTTAAATTTTATTATTTATTTTTATTATTATTAATTTTTTTATTATTATCTTTATTTTTACTATTATTATCATTTTTAAATTATCGTTATCATTATCATTACATTCCTATTATCCCCTTTTTCCCAAAATCTTTTTATCATTATTATTTTTTTCCATTATAATAATAATATTTTATATTATTAACAATTTTAATAAAAATTATACCTTAATTTAAAAATTTAAAAGTAATAATGATAAAAATTTAAATGATATATATACTACTATACTAAAAAAATTTAATAATAATGTTGTTTTTGTTGGGGTTATCACCCTTTCACATCATCATTTTTATTATTTTTTCCTTTATTTTTATTATTTTTATTTTTATTTTTTTAAATTTTATTTTTGTTTTTGTTGTTTTTTGGTTGTTTTTTTTTTGTTATTCCCCTTTTATTTTTAATTATTATTTTTTATTATTATTATTATTATTATTTTTATTCTTATTATTATTATTTTTTTATTTTTTTATTATTTTTTATTTTTATTTTTATTTTTATTATTATTTTTATTATTTTTAAATTATTTTTTATTATTATTTTTAAATTTTTAAAATTTTTAAATTTTTAAATTATTATCAAAATCAATATCATTTTTATTTTTTTAATTTTTTTAAATTTTATTATTATTATTATTATTATTATTATTTTTAAATTATATTATTATTATTATTTTATTATTATTATTATTATTTACCCTTATTATTAGTACTATAAATTACAAAATTTTATTATTATTTTCTTTATTCTATCATTATTTTTATTATTTTTATCACCAAAATTTACCCTTTATTTTTATATTATCTTGCATTACATTTTTATTATTATTATTTACCCAATCTTTAAAATTTTGTTTTTATTATTATTGTTTTGTTGTTGTTTTGTTTTTTGTTGTTGTTTTTTTTTGTTATTATTATATATTTTTTTTTTGTTTGTTTTTTTTTTTTGCTGGTTGTTGTTATTTTTATTATTATTATTATTGTTATTTTTAAATTTATTATTAATTTTATTTTTTTTCATTATTTTATTTATTATTATTATTTTTATTTTTTATTTTTTTTTATCATCATTATTATAAATCGTTTTATTACTTTTACTTTTCATCAAAATAAACTTTAATTATTCCTTTTCAGTATTATTATATTTTTTTACTTTTATTTTTTTCATATCATTTTTTTCATTGGCATTTCTTTGTTATTTTTTATCATCGCACCCCCCCTTTTTGTTGGGAAAATTCTGAACTAAAACAAAAAAAGTAGAAAAAATTGGGTTTCCCTTTGCCTACATATTCCTTGTTCCGGGTCGGTCCTGACGAAAAGGCTTCTAAATTTGACTGTAGACCTGTCATGTTTTTTGTTATTTTTTTTTAATAAGTTTATGTATATCCCGATCTTTTACGAACTAAAGGGAAAATTAATTTTTGTGTTTTATAAAATTTTGTAAAAATATAATAATATATAATATATTAGATATTAATATATATATATATATACATATATATACAAATATAAAATTATATATTGGGATATATATATATATAAAATATATATTAATCCCCCCATATAAAATATAATATATATATTAATATAAAATATTTTTCAAATATATTATATTTTTATTCGTATACACACACCCACACACACACACACACACGCACGCGCACACACGCCCCCCAAAACACACCAAAACACACACACACACACACCCCACACACACAACACCAAAACACACACTTTTAGTATGTATGAAAATTACAGTATGTAAAAACACACACACATCAAAATTTAGAGCCATAAGTAAAGTAAAAACAATGAAAAACAGAGAGAAAAAAAAAAAAGGGGATTTAAAATAACATTAACTTTATTATGGGAAAAAGATAAATTTTCATCCAAATGACATATAGGCCCATAAAGAAAAATTAAAGGGGAATTTCATCTAAAAAATTTCATAAAGGGTTGTTTCCGATCACGTTTTGTAGAAAAGGGAAATTTTGTAGTAAAATATTCATCAAACTTGCAGAAAAGAAACGAAATGGGTATTTTTAAAAGTTTTATTCAGTGTCTATTTTACAAATACATTTATCAGGAAGCCCTTGTCATGTTTTTTGTTCTCGTATGTAATTTGGAAATTTCAAAACTTTTTTCTAAAAAAAATATATATTTTTTCTGTTTTTTTGGTTGGGCACTAATTTCTGTACGAAAACTGCTAGTCTCTTCTCTCTTCTCTCTCTCTCTCTCTCTATTATTATCTACCTATCTCTCTCTCTCTCCTCTCTCTCCCCTCTCTCTCTTTTTCTCCCCCCCCCCCCCCTCCCCCCCCTCTCTCTCTCTCTCTTTCTCTCTCTCCCTCTCACTCACTCCTCTTCGTTTCTTTTTCTGCATTCTCCTGTCTGTCTATGTTCTGTTTTTTCTGTCGTCCTCTGTTGTCTGTCTGCTGTTGTCTGTCTGGCTGTCTGTTGTCTGTCTGTCTGTCGGTCTGTCTGTTGTCTGTCTTCTGTCTGTCCGTCTGCTGTTTTTCTGTCTGTCCCGTCTGTCTACCCCTCCCCCTCTCTCTCTCTCCCCTCTCTCTCTTTTCTCCTTCCCCCCTCCCCTCTCTCCCCTCCTCTCTCTTCTCTCTCTCTTCCCTTCCCCTCTCTTCTCCTCCTTCCTCTTCTCCCCTTTTCTCTCTCTCTCTCCTCTCTCTCTCTCTCTCCTCTCCCGCCCAAGAAAGAACTTTAAAGCATTTCTTAAGTGGGGTGTGTTTTAGAACCCCCCAAGAACATTAACCCTTTTCCTGACTAAGATCTTATTCCAAAAAAGATTTTTTATTTTTATTTTTATTAAATATTTTTTATTTTGATTGGGGCGATTAATTTGCAGGGTGACACGGGCAAAATCAATAGCAAGGACCTATTCCTCCTATTCCTCCCGAGTAAAATTTGGGATTTAAAACCTCAAAGTGGAAAATTTGATTGGAGTCCATAAAAGTTTTAAAATAGATTCCATAAATGGTATTGTTATTGGAGTCCTTTTTTGTGCTCGCGTTCCCCAGGGTTTAAAATGTAGCATTTTTTTTTATTTTTAATCCAAAAAAGGTCGGTGATTAGCATTAGGGGGGTCAAGACTGCCCTGAAAAAATAAAAAAACCAAAAAATAAAAAAAGGGGAAAAGAAAAAAAAAAAGAAAAAAAAGAAAGTCATACTTTTAAACATTTGAGGGCCCAATTTTTCCCAAAAAAAACACACTTTTCCCCTTCACCTCATCAACCCTCACCCAAAGGTTTCGTAGTTTCTCGTAGAGGGAAAAAAAAAAGGAGAAGGGAAAAAAGAAAAAGGAGAGAGAAAAGAGGAGAGGGGAGAGAGAGGAGAAAAGAGAGGGGAAGAGAGAGAGAGAGAGGAGAGAGAGAGAGGGGGAGAAAGAAGAGAGAGAGAGAGAGAGAGAGAGACATCCCCACACATGGGAAAACATACACACAGGGAAAATCCCCACTACCCCTTAAAACTCTCCTTTTGGGGTTAAATGAAACCCGTGACCCCAAAACGCCCCAAAACTGGGGGAAACTAGTCACGATTCAAATTCCTTTTCCCTTTTTTCCTTTTTTTTTCCTTTTTTTTTTCCCCCTTTTTTTTTTCTTTTCCCCCCTTTTTTTTTTTTCTTTTTTTTTTCCTTTTTTCCCCCCCCCCTCCTCTCCCCCTTTCCTATTCCCCCTTCCTCTTTTTTTTCCTAAAATTTGTTTTCCCCCTTTTTTTTAAGACAATAAAAGTTTTTTAGGGGAGTTTTTTGCCAGTAAAAAATTCCCCTTCGGGGGAAAAAATTTTATTCCAAAGATTTTAATTATTTTTAACTTTTAATTTTAAATTTACTTTAATTTAGGGAAGCAAAAAGAAAACCCCCTACTTGAAAATTGGAAAATCCCAAAATAAAATTTGGGGTTCCCCCCATCCCTTTTTAAATGTCGAAAATTTTGTAGGAGAAGGTGAGCGAGGGAAAGGAGGGAAAGAACCCCAAAGAGAGGGGATAGAAGGGAAAATGAAAGAAAAAAAAAAAAAAAAAAAAAAAAAAAAAGAAAAAATAAAAAAAAGAAATTTCATACGACATACCCAAATTTTAAAAATAACTTTTCCCCATTCCCACAACCCAAAACCAATGGTCCTTTTTTCCGTAAAAAAAAAAAAGGGGAAAAGAAAAAAAAAAGGGGGGGAAGAGGGAAAAAAGGGGAAGGGGAAAAAAAAGGGAAAAAAAAGGGGAAAAAAAAAAAAAAAAACCCCCTCCCCCATAAAGCTTCCCTAAAACTACCCCTCCAAATCTTCCTTCGAAAAAGTCCTCCTTCCCCCCAAAAACTGATTCACGTTCTTTCCCCTTCAAATCTTTTTTGGGGCCGGTTTTAATCCGCTAATTTTCCTTTTTATTTTCTTCCTTTTTCTTGCTTTCCTCTTCTCTCTTTCTCTTTCTCTCTCTCTCTCCTCTCTCTCTTTCTTTCTTTCTCTTCCTCCTCTCTCCCCTCTCTCTCCCCTCCCCTCCTCCCCCTCTCTCATCTTTTCTCTCTCCTCTCCCCTCTCTCTTCTCTTTTTCCTCTCTCTCTCTCTCTCTCCTCTTCTCTCTCCTCTTTCCTCCCCTCTTTCTCTCTCTTTTCTTCTCTCCTCTCTCTCTCTCCTCTCTCCTCTCTCTCTCTCTCTCTCTCTCTCTCTCCTTCTTCTCTCTCTCTCTCCTCCTCTCTCTTTTCTCTCTCTCTCTTTCTTTTTTTTCTCTCCCCCATATAGCTCTCTTTCTGTCTCTGTCTCTCACTCTCTCCTTTTCTTTCTTTGTTTCTTTCTCTTTCCTCTGTCTCTGTCTCTGTCTCTGTCTGTCTCTGTCTCTGCCTCTGTCTCTCTCTCTCTCTCTCTCTCTCTCTCTCTCTCTCTCTTCTCTCTCTCTCTCTCTCTCTCTTCCTTCTCCTCTCTCTCACTCACTTTCCGGATAAATAAAGGAGCTTCTGATTTCCACTCAAAGAAAAGTTTCCTCTTTTAGTACATCATACGAGGCTTTTATCATCACTGGATATTTAGTTATTGTTTTATTATCATTATCATTTATATGATGATTGTTATTGTTATTATCATTATTATTATCATTATTATTATTATTATTATTATTATTATTATTATTATTATTATCATTATTATTGTTATTGTTATTGTTATTGTTATTGTTTGTTATTGTTATTGTTATTGTTATTGTTATTGTTATTGTTATTGTTATTATCATTATCATTATCATTATCATTATTATCATTATCATTATCATGGTCATCATTATCATTATTAGTTTTAGTAGTAAAATTGTGATTGCTAATGTATATAGATGAAGAAGTCTACCTAATTTCACTTATTTTCGCATTGTCTACCCCAAGGTACATAGAACCAGGTATCTCCACTTCCATATAGCTTATTGAAGCTGAAAATGAAATTGACTTTTTCCCAAGAGTATTCTATTAATGGTAAGGAACTCTTAGTTATCATAAACAGTAGAGGTTTTACTTCTGGTAACTAAAACAAAAGCGAGTAAATTATACATAAATTATAATGATGTTTCTAACTATATCTGAAATCCCCGACTCTGCGATATTTCATGGAAATTGTCACTTCAGTGCGTGTTCCTTGAAAATGATTCCATTATAACAATGGTAAAAAAAAATCGAAAAAAGACAAAGAAAAAGGAGGGGGAAAAAGTGTTTCCAATGAGGTGATGAGGCAGGCCTTAGGAGTTTTAGAAAGAGGAAGTGGATACCTTGGTTTACACCATCATATTAAATGAAACAACTGTATCAGAAGGAATACTTAAATATTTCTAGAAAGTTACTTTTATACAGCTTTTAGTAACACGTGTGTATTTGAACCTTTTTGTCGTAAAAAAAGGAAGAAAAAAAAATTGTCTTTTTATTTATCATTATTTTTCTTTGTGCAGAGATATTGTAATGAAATGTAAGTGTGCAGTTGTCTCATATCACAGCGCGTGTTAGAAGTTTAAGAATTCAGATTCTCATGAGTTTCTCCCCATTTTTGTTTCGGTAAGCGATACTATAGCTAAAGGCAAGCTTATGAACATGACACTTGTCAAAGTATTTACAGTTTTGTTCGTTACCATTCTATTTCAGAATTTCCGTTTGCTTTGTATATCTCTATCTCCTCGGCTTCTGCACCGGTTGTCATGTATCATTTATCTTCAATATAATATCATTATCAGCACTTAATTCCTTGAATCTATTAGGAGAGTAATAATCATGATAATAATAATAATAATGATAATCACAATAATATCAATGATCATAATAATTACAAAGATAATAATAATGACAATAATAACAATTATACTGATAACGTACATATACAAAAACATACATATGTTGTTTTCAGAAAGAACACGAAAAAGGAAGATCAAATGTCCTTCGGAGAGGCAAACGAAAATATTAAAAAAGGCTCGTGGCGCTTGTCCAGATTGGAAGTGAATATTGTTGACAGTCGGCTATTATCTCCAGGCTATTTTATAATCTTTAGACATAAGAATTACTGGTATTTGGAAAACATATTTTTATTCTGTAATGTTGATGTACATAATGCAATGATGAATACATATTTTTCTCGTATGTTTTCTTGATATAAGAAACAGGCATTGGGAATCTCTTGTACGTTTTACGATATACATATATCTACACAAAGGCATACATTTATATATTCATATATACATACATCCACACACACATATACGTGTGTGTGTGTGTGTGTGTGTGTGTGTGTGTGTGTGTGTGTGTGTGTGTGTGTGTGTGTGTGTGTGTGTGTGTGTGTGTGTGTGTGTGTGTGTGTGTGTGTGTGTGTGCGCGCACGCGTGCGTGCGTGCGTGTATGTATATATTTGCAGATTAATTTATATGTATATATACAAATGTATATATACATATGCATATATAAATATATACACATATGCATACATATATATATATATATATATATATATATAT
>NC_051395.1:44320965-44328184 GCF_015228065.2 Penaeus monodon | reverse complement strand
TTAATATGATGTTGAAACCAAGGTATCCACTCCTCTTTCTAAACTACCTCAGCCATGCTCATCACCTCATTGGAAACACTTTTCCCCTCCTTTTTCTTTGTATTTTTTGATTTTTTTTTTACCATTGTATAATGGAATCATTCAAGGAACAGCACTGAAGTGACAATAACCATGAAATATCGCAAAAGTGTCGGGGATTTCAGATATTAGTTAGAAACATCATTAGAATTATTGTATAATTTACTCGATTTTGTTAAGTACAGAAAGTAAAACCTTATACGTTATGATAACTAAGAGTCCTTACCATAATAGATACTCTTGGGAAAAAGTCAATTTCAATTTTCAGCTTCAATAAGTGGATATGGAAGTGGAGATACCTGGTTCTATGTACCTTGGGGTAGACAATGCGAAAATAAGTGAAATTAGGTTAGACTTCTTCATCTATATACATTAGCAATCACAACTTTACTACTAAAAAGAATAATGTAATATGACCATGATAATGATAATGAATAATAATGATAATGATACATGATAATGATAATAAAACAATAAACAATAACAATAACAAAACAATAAGAATAACAATAACAAACAATAACAAGACAATAACAATAACAATAATAATGATAATAATAAATAATAATAATAATAATAATATAATATAATCAATAATAACTAATGATAATAATTAATGATAATAATAATAATTAATACATAATTAATAATAATAACAATAACAATCATCATATAAATGATAATGATAATAAACAATAAGTAATATCCAGTGATGATAAAAGCCTCGTATGATGTACTAAAAGAGGAAAAACTTTCTTTAGTGGAAATCAGAAGCTCCTTATTTATCGGAAAAGTGAGTGAGAGAGAGAGAGAAGAGAGAGAAGATGAGTAGAGAGAGAGAGAGCGAGAGAGACGATGATTGAGGAGACCGGACGAGAGAGGAGAAGATGGGAGACGGAGAGACGTGAGAGACGGAGAGAGAGAAAGAGGAGAGAGAAGAGAGAGTGAGAGAGAGAGACAGAGGATGACGAGAGGACCGAGGAGAGAGAGAGACGATGAGAGAGAGATGGGGAGGAGAGGAGAGAGAGACAGAGGCAGAGACAGAGACAGAACAGCAGACAGAGACAGCGGACAGAGGAAGGAAGAGAAAGAAACAAAGAAAGAAAAGGAGAGAGTGAGAGACAGAGACAGAAAGAGAGCTATATGGGGGAGAGAAAGAAAGAAAGAGATGACGATGAGAAGAGAACGCAGCGAGAAGGAGAGACGAGAGAGGAGAGATGAGAGACTTGAGCAGAGAGGCGAGAGAGAGAGAGCGAGAGAGAAGATGTGAAGGTGAGAGGAGAGAGAGAGGAAGAGAGAGCAGGGAGGAAAGAATGAGAGGCGAGAGACGAGCAGAGGAGACGAGAGAGAGAAGAGAGAGAGAGATCGGAGAGAGAGAGAGGGATAGGAGAGAGAGAGGAGCGAGATAGAGTGAGAGATGAGGGAGGGAGAGAGGGAGAGAGGAGAGAGAAGAGATGAGGAGACGAGGAGAGAGATAGAGACTGAGGGAGAGGTGACCTAAGGAGGGGAGGAGACTGACGAAGAGGAGAGAGAGGGGAAGAGAAAGAAAGAAAGAGAGAGAGTGAGAGAGAGAGAGACAAAGAAAAGAGTGAGAGAGAGGAGAGCTGATAGGAGAAAGGAGAGAGATGGAGGGAGAGAGAGTTGAGAGACGAGGAGTGGTAGGAGAGACGGCGAGAGCGAGAAGGACGATGCCGAGGAGGGAGACTAGAGAGACGATGAGAATCTAGGGATCTTGTCGGGAGAGAGAAGAGGAGGATCTGAGGGCTAGAAGGATGAGAGTATCTGAGAGAAGAGGTGAGATTCACGAGAGAGACGAGACGAGATGGAGAGATGAGAGAAGAGAGAGGAGAGAGGAAAAAAGAGAAGAGAAAGAGTGTTTTTATAAAGATGCCCAAGAATAAAAGAGTTAACGTTTAATATATAACGAACGGCACAAATTCAGTCCGACTCTAAAAACCGGACTTTCATCTAAATTAAGTTATTTTGAAGGAATATGAATCGTGACATCAGCTTCTCAGTGTGTGGCAGTAATTGGTCACTGGTCACTTAACCCGAAGGAGAGATTTAAGGGTATGTTCGTGTGAGTGGTAGTCTTCATTTCGTGTGTGTAATGCTTTCCATGTTGTGTCCGGATGTCCTCTCTCTCTTCTCCTCTCTCTCTCTCTTTCTCTCTCTCATATCTCTCTCTTTCCCTCTCCTCTCTACTCTCTCTCTCTCTCTCTCCGCTCTCTTCTCTCTCTCTCTCTCTCTTTCTTTCTTTCTTTCTCTCTTTTTTCTCTCCCTCTTATCGAGAGACTAGCGCACCATTGGTGAGTGGTTGATGAGTGAATGGGCAAGTGTGTAGTTTTTGTAAAATTGGCTGCATAATGTTTACAAGTATGAAGCTTTCTTTTGTTTCTTATTTTTTTCTTTTCTCCTTTTTATTTATTGTTTATTTATTTTTTCATGGCAGTCTTGATCCCACTAATGCTAATCACCGACTCTCTTTTGGATTACGAAATAAAAACAAACTGCTACATGTTCAACCTGCGAACTGCGAGCACAAAAATTGACTCCAATCACAATACCATTTACTGGAATCTATAATAAAACTGTATGGACTCCAATCTACCTTCCACTTTGAGCGATTTATACCAATTACTCAGAGGAATAGGAGGAATAGGTCCTTGCTATTGATGTAGCACGTGTCAGCTGCGAATTAATCGTCCAGAATCTAAATAATAATAGTAATAATAATAATAATAAAATAATCATTTGGAATATAGATCTTAGTCCAGCGTAAGGGTTAATGTTCTTACTGGTTCTAAAACACATCCCACTTAAGAAATGCTTTTGAAGTTCGTTCTTCGGCAGAGAGAGAGAGAGAGAGAGAGAGAGAGAGAGAGAGAGAGAGAGAGAGAGAGAGAGAAGGGTACCCCGATGACGAGAACGAGTCAAGAGAGCCGAGGAGAGAGGGGCGAGAAGAGAGAGAGGAGAGAGAAGAGAGATGAGAGAGAGAGAGATAGATTGCCAGAGGAGAGAGTCGAGGACGCGGACGACTCCGATAGGGAGAGAGAGAGAGAGAGAGGGGGGCGGGGTAGACGACAAACAGACAGGACAAACAGACAGGACGGACACGACAGACCAGGACAGGACCAGACAGACAGACAGACAGACAGACAGACAGACAGACAGACAGACAGACAGACAGACAGACAGACAGACAGACGGACAGACAGACAAACAGAACATAGACAGACAGAGAGAATGACAGAGACAGAAACGAAGATGTGATTGTGAAGTGCATGAGAGAGACGACGAGAGGAGACGAGATCCAGCGGAAGTCGAGAGAGACGAATGAGAGATTCGTCGATTGATCGGAGAGATGACATCATGAGAGAGAGTAGAGACGAGAGAGATAGGTAGATAGATAGATAGAGAGAGAGAGAGAGAGAGAGAGAGAGAGACGTAGCAGGTTTTCGTACAGAAATTTAGTGACAACCGAACAGAAAATATATATTTTTTTTAGATGAAAGTGTTGTAATTCCGAATTACATACGAGAACATAAACATGACAAGGCTTCTGATAAATGTATTTGTAAAATAGACACTGAATAAAACTTTTAAAAATACCCATTTCGTTTCTTCTTCTAGCAAGATTGTATGAATAATTTACTCACACAATTCCTTTCTACATACGTGATCGGTAACAAGCCATATGATAATTTATTAGATGAAATTACCCTTACTGTTCTTTATAGGCCTATATGTCATTTGGATGAATAATTTATCTATTTTCATAATAAAGTTAATGTTTATGTTAATACCCTCTCTCTGTTATCATTGTTTTACTTGATCTTATGGCTCTAACTTTAGATGTGTGTGTGTGTGTACATACTGTACTTACATACATACATAAACGTGTGTGTGTGTGTGTGTGTGTGTGTGTGTGTGTGTGTGTGTGTTGTGTGTGCGGTGTGCGTGTCGGTGTGGTGTGGGTGTGTGTGGTGTGTGTGTGTGTGTATACGAATATATTATATAATATATAGTATATATTATCATATAATATATTATATTATATAATATATTTATATATGTATCACTATATATATATATATAATATATACATATATATATATATATAATATATATATATACATATATATATAAACACACATATTATTTCCTTCAGTGTCAAAAGGTCATATATATATTTTATAAAAAAAAGTAACAAAAATCATGACAGGTCTACAGTCAATATTTGAGAAGCCTGTACGTCAGTGACCGACACGGAACAAGGAACTATGTAGGCAAGGAATCAGACTTCTTTCTACTTTTCTTGTTTATAGTTCAGAATTCCAACAAAAGGAGGTGCGATGATAATAATAACAATGATAATGCCAATGAAATAATGATGATGAAAAAATAATAGTAATAACTATAATAATACTGATAGTAAAATTTTGTTTTTTAAAGGGGAAAAATTAATATAATAAAACATGATAATTGATGATAAATAATAAAATATAATTATAATAAAATAATAATAAGAAAAATAATAATAGTAATAATAAAAAAATAAAAAACAATAATAATAATAATAATAATAACAACAACAGCAAAAAAAAACAAACAAACAAAAAAAAAATATATATATAATAAAAACAAAAAAAAAACAACAAAAACAAAAACAACAACACAATAATAATAAAACAATATTAATGATAATAAAATAATAATAATAATAGCAATGATAATATAAAACTAAGGATAATTATGATGATAATAATAATAACAATAATAAAAATAAATAAAAAATAATAATAAATAATAATAATAATAATAAAAAATAATAAAAAAATAAAAATAATAATAATGATAATAATAACAATGATAATAATAAATTGGTGATAATAATGATAATAAAGATATTGATAATGATAATGATAATAGTATTGATAATAATAATAATAATAATAATAAAATAATAATAAATAATAATAAAAAAAAAAATAATAATAAAAATAACAATAATAATAAAAAATAAAAAATGAAAATAAAAATAAGATAAAAAATAAAATAAAAATAAAAATAATAATAAAATATAAAAAATAATAATAATAATAATAATAATAAAATAATAATAAAATTAGCAATAACAAAAAAAACAAACAAACAACAACAACAACAAAAATAAAATAAAAAATAAAATAAAAATAAAATAATAAAAAATAAAAATAAAAATAATGAGAGATGATAATGATAACAACAACAACAAAATTAATTATTATTTTTATTAGTAGTAGTAGTGTACTAGTATATTTTATTATCATTTTACTTATTTTCTATTTAAAAGTATCATTTTTTATTAATTGTTAATAATAATAATAATATTATTTATAATGGAAATAATAAAAATGAAATAATGATTAGTATATGATAAATAGGAATGATAATGATAAAGTAAAAGTAATAATAATGATAATAATAGAATAATAAGTAAAATAATAATAAAAATAAAAAATAATAATAATAATAATAATAATAATAATAATAATAGTAATAATAATAATGATAGTAATAATAGTACTAATGATAAATTTAGGTAGTGGCTTCTTGTCTGGTACTTTTCTGATGTGTAAATTTACACGTAGATGATACATACAAATGTATATAGATTGCTAGATATACAAATAGAAAGATGGACAGATGTATGGGGAAGAGATATATAGATAAACAAATAGGTAAGCAAGTAGGTAGATAGATAGATGGAGAGATAGATAGGTAGATAGATGGATAGATTATGAGGTAGATAGATAGACAGATAGATAGGTAGATGGATGGATAGATAGACAGATAGTTAGATATATAGATAGATAGATAGATAGATAGATGATTGGGTAGATATATGGATAGATAGACAAAGAATGATAGATACAAAGATAGATAAACAGAGAGAGAAAGATGTAAATTTGAAAATCCCCTGTGAATGTCTGAATTCACAGAGAATTTTGAAATTTACCAAAACAAGGAGAGAGAAAAAACAGCAACAAAAGAATAACAGGCAAAGGGGAGAAAAGCAGGAAACAACTCAATTTGGGGCTAATATTTGCTCTCTTGATGAGTCTCTCTCTATGTCCGTTTGGAGGAGGGGGGGGGGAGTCTTCTTCTCTCCCTCTTTCTCTCTCCTTTATTACATTGGTTTTGGATACTTATTCATGGCAAAGGGAAGTGGCAGAGAGAGAAAGTAAGAGAGTGAGTAAGTGAGAGAGAGTTATTGCGTGGGTGAGTGAGTGAGTGAATGAGTGAGTGAGTGAGAGAGAGAGAGAGAGAGAGAGAGAGAGAGAGAGAGAGAGAGAGAGAGAGAGAGAGAGAGAGACAGACAGACAGACAGACAGACAGACAGACAGACAGACAGACAGACAGACAGAGACAGACAGACAGACAAGCCTAAAGACAGACACATAAACAGACAGAGGGATAGAAAGGCAAATGGAAGAAGTAGTTAATAAGCAAGGTATCAACACTACTTTAATAACTATCATCCTTTTCAATACTGATATCGTTTTGATTTCATTTTCTAGCACGAATAATGCTGTTGTTACTATTGCAAGGATGTTAGTACTAGTAATGGTAATATCGCAAGTATATCTACCACTAATGATGCTGATAATAACATAAGAAATATAGCAATAACAATTAAGATAATGAAAACGATTGTACCATTCTCCTTCTCCTCTGATCTTATTTCTTCCCTTTCCTTTTCTCTTTCCTGTTTTCTTCTTTGTCTCTTCCATCTTCTCTCCGTCTTCTACCTATTTCTCCCTCTCTCTCTACCTCTTCCACCCTCATCTCCTCCTCTCTCCCTCCCCACCTCTTCCATCCTCTCTCCTTCTACCTACCTCCTCCATCCTCTCTCCTTCTACCTACCTCCTCCATCCTCTCTTCCCCCTCTCCCCCTACATCATCCCCCTCCTCCCACCTCTCCCCTACCTCATCCCCTCCCCATTCCCCTCTCTTCCCTCTCTCCATCATCACTCTTTCTCTCTCTCTCTCTCTCCCCACCCTCCCTCCCCCATACCTATCACCTTCTTAACGCCTCCCTCATCATCCAGCCGATCTCTTCCACTTCTTCCCTTCTCAGCTTGAACTTTCGTTTGGC
>NC_051395.1:44289481-44291981 GCF_015228065.2 Penaeus monodon | reverse complement strand
AGTCGTTTCAATTGGAGTCAGTAAACCACGTTTAGCGTGCCTACGCGCGATGGTATAGTAACAATAGGAAATCATCTTCAAGGAGCCAAACAAACACAAATTTATTTTTTTCCTTTGTCTACTTAGTAATCTATCCATCAACCAATCTGTCACCCTTTTGTGTTGAGTTTATCTATCAATTAAGTAATGAGGAAGTTCACCCTTTTGTATATACATAATTATTGTTAGAAACAAGGATGAGTTCCACACTTCTTTGTTCCAGCCTGATTTGTCAAAGGCATTCATTAGTTAATAACGTATAGCGTAGCAACGTGGCCCACTAGAATCACAGATGAGTACAACTTTCACTGATAAATAAGTCAAAACAAAGAAATTGTGAACCCAACCTACGTCCTAGCATCAATTCAATTTCCAATGGCTTACACTCTGTCCAATCAAAATAAGGCAAGTTCGCGGCAACTTCGCAAAAAGTCTAGATAGACAAGTGTAGGGGCAATGCTTGGGACCAGAAACTCGAATCAAGATAGACAGAAAATCCACATAGACAGAGTCGACATAGACAGAGTCTTTTACCATTGGAGTCAATGGGGAAAAGTTGGGACCAGCAAAATTAGATCTACATATAAAGAAAATCCACATAGACAGAGTGGAGATAGACAGAATCGACTGTAACTTTTGGTATTATTCAGCCTTCCTTCTTACAAACATTCGGAGACTTATCAAAAAAGTATTATAAAGTCATCTATATATTCTGTAAAACCAAAGATAAAACAGAACATAAAACGAAACACGAGCACAGTAAAACACAAACACTAAAACACACGACAAATAAAAAAAACAGACATAAAAACAATAAAAACACAAACATCAAAATAAGAACCCACTTAATCACTTATCTATATATTACCAAGACCACCATTATCCTGCGCACCACAACCGCAGAGTCCGGCACTGGAACTCGAACTGGAACTGGAACTGGAACCTGAACCTAAAGTTCTAAAGTTCTGCATTCTAATTTTCTTTTCACAGGTGTTCCTCTGAACAAAGCCCTGGCAACAAGTGTTGGGGTCCTTGGGGTGACAGGGGTGCTGTCATTCAAAACTAATTTGAATACAATTTCCATATCTAACGTACAAACAGCGGTTCTATCAAAGGGTTAACTGGATACGGCACAGCGACTCTCGAATGCAAGATTTCTAAGAGACAGAAAGGAGAAAAGTGTGTCATGTGGATGTTTGGGGGAGTCCATTATCACTTTTTTTAAGCAGGAAAAATAAAAATCTGGTGGCTCAACCAGGACAATATGACTTTACACTGTAAAAAGGCCATAGCAAATCGGTCTACATTACGAATCAACCAGTTCAATTCAATGTGTGCTGTATACGGCCCAGTCTAAACGCCATGCGTTTCCATACATTTCAATGAGAGAGCTGTCTAGGCGGGAAAATCTCCGCACTGGCTGGCCTTTAGAACGTATCTATTCCATGCGAATCGCGGTCTAAGCCTGTATACACACGCTTGATTGCACTTTACTCTGTGAAAAGACCATGGCAAATCGGTCTACATTACGAATCAACCGGCACAATATGACTTTACAATGTAAAAAGCACTCACCTTGCTATTCTGACCAAGATAAATATTACTAATCAAATAAAATCCTACAATGGACTGAGCAAAGTATCTAGCTAGTAGTCAATAACTGAGTAAGTAAATCTTTATGAATAACGTTGGTGATATGACAAGTGGCAACTCGGCCTCATATTTATATGAAATTGTACATCACCTCAACTTTAACTCGCGCAAACACCTTTTTTGGACTTCAACACAATCTAACATGTGAGTAAATATAAACAAAAGGGGAAAATTCTATGGAAAACTCCAGCCCTTTGAGATGTGTCTACATTCACAGTTTTCAATAAATCACGTACAGCGTAACTACTTGCCTTGCGACCGTACGGTTTTCGTTCTATTGTTAGATTACCAAGTCGTTTCAATTGGAGTCAGTAAACCACGTTTAGCGTGCCTACACGCGATGGTATAGTAACAATAGGAAATCATCTTCAAGGAGCCAAACAAACACAAATTTATTTTTTTCCTTTGTCTACTTAGTAATCTATCCATCAACCAATCTGTCACCCTTTTGTGTTCGAGTTTATCTATCAATTAAGTAATGAGGAAGTTCACCCTTTTGTATGTACATAATTATTGTTAGAAACAAGGATGAGTTCCACACTTCTTTGTTCCAGCCTGATTTGTCAAAGGCATTCATAAGTTAATAACGTATAGCGTAGCAACGTGGCCCACTAGAATCACAGATGAGTACAACTTTCACTGATAAATAAGTCAAAACAAAGAAATTGTGAACCCAACCTACGTCCTAGCATCAATTCAATTTCCAATGGCTTACACTCTGTCCAATCAAAATAAGGCAAGTTCGCGGCAACTTCGCAAAAAGTCTAGATAGACAAGTGTAGGGGCAATGCTTGGGACCAGAAACTCG
>NC_051395.1:44264481-44269481 GCF_015228065.2 Penaeus monodon | reverse complement strand
AAGACTTGGAGAAACTATAGGAGATAGGAAAAAAAATCCGAAAGAGGTTTACTTCATAAAATAATGAAATTAATACTTGAAATATGACTTGCTAAATGCCATAAAAGTATCTTATAATAATCTAAAAATCCTCTTGACATTGTTTTGATTTTTCGCCTAAACAGCTCAAGCAAGAATCACATGAGTGACACTCGATTAATTATGTTCTCGGAAGCTCAGTTCTCGATTTCCTTCCATTTCCTACTTTCTTAGGATTCCTTGTCCCCAGCCCCTCTTTTTTTCCTGAAACGCATTTCTAGGTCAAACGACAGGAGAAAACTTTGAGAAGGAAATGAGAAGGTAAATTTACCTGGCACGCTGCGACCTCTGAATTAGCAGGACGAATATAAGGTAGTTGATTTTAGTCTGATGGACTCATGTAAGCACGAGGGCGACGGTGGGTCTCATATATGCAAAAACAATGATAAAAAGGGCATCCAAAATACAAGGGTACCATAGTGCTGTGTCAGTCAGTTGGGGTGAGATTTTTTTTGTGTGTGTGAGTACGATATGGCGAAGTATGCTGTACATGTTTTCGTGTTGTATGAACAAATGCATAACTATATCACCGAACCAAATATAGAGTGATTTCATAATTGAAGATATATATTAAACCGGTTTCGAATAAAATACATGTCAGAAATACATGTATTTCTGAAGAAGATATATTCGAAACCGGTTTAATACATGTATTTCTGACAAAGATATTTACATCTCTTGTATTGTGAGAGATATACACTCTTATTCATATTTTTTCTATGTATGAGTAAATTAGGTCTCGCACTTCTCTTCACAACGTTTTCTCTTTGCCACCTTTGAAACGTGACACAAACTTGCCAGCCACAAAAATCATACTGTTTTTATTAAAGTACATACCCAATTTCTGAGGTAACTTATCAATAAGGATTCTTACTCTAGACTAATTTTTCTCAACACATAGCACATGAGCTCTTTCCTCTACCAATTTGCGAATAGTTATTGCATTCCCGAGAATGCGTGCAAACTACAGCAAGTAAATACGAAACCGAGGTAATGATAATTTAAAAATAACACTGATTGATGGAAAATTGCAAGCTAAATTATCCTACTATAGCTAAATACGAACTTGAAGTGTGTCGAATTACATAATAGCAAGCTAAAACATCTTTAGTTCATATATGGGAAGCCTTCGGCAATCTAGTAACATCTTTTCGTCTTATTCAACTTAACTCTCTGGGCCTTTTGAGTGAGAACAGTCAAATTACAAAAGTGGAAAAGAGAAACTTTCTTGGCAATTTTTTAAGTGTATTTGTGAGAGAGCTGACTTATCGTTGAAAGTGAAAAACATCTACTTTATCATTCGGTTTTCATTTTGGAAAAGCACGTGTGAAAAATAGTGAACCACAAGCTATCTAGCGGGACTTTGAGTAAACCACTTCTCTCGCCAAAAATAATGGCTACGGTTTCTGTAACCGACGAATGACTTATATAGTTTTTTCTTTCTTTCCGGAAGCTCAAACGTAATTCAAGGCCAATTTCTGGGGTTTCAGGTACCGGCAGAGGCCATAACCTCTTAGTCGCCTATCATATGGAAACCAATTACAAGTAGGAAGACTTGTTTTGATATTCTCCTATGCATATTACGTGAATTAAATATGGTCAGTCTTGAGATCACTAGTATAAAAAAACTGAAGACCGGTGGAGGGTCAAAATGCAGACAAACTTACCAGAAAAAGATTCGAACCTTCGTGAGGGTTTTATGATTTAGAAAAGAACTTAGAGAACACATAAACACACACACACACACACACACACACACACACACACACACACACGCACACACACACACACACGCACGCACGCACGCACATACACTCAAACACACACACACACACACACACACACACACACACACACACACACACACACACACACACACACACACACACATATATATATATATATATATATATATATATATATATATATATATATATATGTAATTATAAGCAATATATTAATCTCTTTGAATCGAATGATTATTTATTCAACTACTATAAAAAGAAAAACAAATGTGTAAACAATAGAACAGAAGACATTCCTACCCAACTGGCAAAATCTTGATTAATTATGTAAATTGCTTGTTACCTGAACTGCCAAGACCATTAGCGGATTCTTCCTTTACACATTAAAGGTGCACTTGTGATAAAGTAATAAGTATTATTACACTAAATTGCTATTGTATTTCTCCTTTTTGCTTCTCTTTTATCAACAAGATCTAACAGAGTTTTCATGAGGGAAGTTGTTCTACACTTGACTTTTTGTCCAGAAATTTTGTTGGTTAGTTGTTTTCGACGGTAAAAAATACGCTAAATTTATAACACTTATTTCAGGGTTATATTCCTAAACATTGGCAGATGTATTGCTACTTCACGTCACATTACAGGCATCGCCATCAATTGGGTTACTTACACGTGGCGGGGTAGTCTACAATATCATTCTGTATTCTGCGGGTATGAAAAAAAAACTAAGGTTTACAAAACATTCCTTCCAACGCGGTCACAAGAGAGCAACTTACCTTGCTTTGTGTACATTTTACATATCTAACTTGTACTTCATATTATATTAAATGTCAAAGCATAAATGTTATGCTTTAACTGTATAAAGTTATTGCACAAATATTAAGCATAATTAAATCTTATTAAAAATATTAAGTCTCCCTTGGGAAACTAATCAGGCTTTAACATCACAATCCTCCCCCAATACATTTTTCAATGTATACGAGGGAGACAGGTACATGCGTCGTTGGTCTGAGAAATGTTGCACATCTTTCCACTATATGTGTTAATGGCTCTTGCCATCCATCACAACATGCTTCACTTTTAGCGATCGGCCTATGAGTCAGTCTTGTGTGCCCGATTCTCAACACAACTTCTACTTGTTTCTAGAGGTATGCCTCCATTGCTCCCTTCATTTATCGTGAAGACAACTTCTGATGCCGGTTTCAAGTCGGTCTGTGGGAGAGGAAAATGAGCATCACAGGGCTGAGCGGCAGCTGCCTTAGCCTTCCGATCACTTCGCTCAGTCCCTCTGTTACCAACATGCGGTGGCACCCAACACAGATTATCTTTTTATGTGCTGACATCAGTGCAAGCCAGTCTTGAACCTCCCTCACCATAGGATGCGATGAGTTTAAGCTCTTGGTTGCTTGCAACGCATTACGAGAGTCGCAATCTAAGCCTCGGTACTTAAAAGTATGACCAAATCCATTTCGACTAAATTGGTCCAAGGGGAGAATCGGGGAGTTCCAACAGATTTAATTTGAGATCTTCCCACGATTCCTTATTCTTCTACCATAGTTCTCAAAGGGGTTGAATACAAACCTGAATCCTTTGTAGTTCCATGAAGTAAATCAAGTTTATGTAGCCTTGGTGTAATGAGAGAGCTGGTTCTTCACTCTCAGCATACAGGGACTCCACAGGTGAAGACCTGAAAGCCCCTGTACAGATTCTGAGACCTTCATTATGAGCCGAGTGCAACATCTGGAGAACAGTGGGAGTTGCAGATTAATAGGCCTCAAATCCAAAATCAAATTTCATACGAATAAGCACTCGGTAAAGCTGTAGATGCGTTGTGCAGTCTGCACCCCAAGGTAGGTGTGAAAGAACCCATAAAACATTAAACGCTTTTGTGGCCTTACATTTAACGGTTTGATGTGAGACACCCATGCCTTGAGCAAAAAATTAAACACAAGCTTCACCTCTTGGACAAAATGCAGTCATTTTGCTCCTAATTAGAGGGAAGGATGGAACTTTCCTCTTTTGTGGAAATGCATAGCCATGGTCTTGCTTGGAGAAATAATTTAACCCATGATATGTTGCCCACTGTGCAACTTTATTTATTGCAGACTGTATGTGTCCTTGCACATCCTGTAAGCTTCCTCCAGAGCAGTACAGTGTGAAGTCATCCACATACAGACTACACAAGGCAGAACTTGGAACGACCTTTATGATGTCATTTATAGCAATGGAAACAGGATTACACTTATGACACACCCTTGTACGACCCCTTCTAGCTAATCTTCCAGGTTGGAGAAGCTGTTTCCAACCTGCACTCTTGGCTCTAATTTACTAGCATGTGACATTGCTGTGTAAGGGAATTTTGTATAGCAGTCTCCATCCCCACAAGAGCATCTGTGGTTGATCTCAATTTTCTAAACCCATATTGATGTGGCATATTTCCTTTTCTAGTAGCCATGTCAACTTGAAGTTTACCATTTTCTCCATCAGCTTGCAGATGCAGCTGGTGAGAGAATTTGGCCTGTAGTTCCCTGCTACAGAAGCATCCTTTCCAGGTTTGGGGATAGGGATGACTATAGCTTCTTTCCATGTGAATAGGTCCAACAGAAACTTTTGGGACCTCTCTGATAAGTGAGATTTCATTTGATATGGAATATTATCACTTTCTGGGGGTAGTCTTCCGGCAGAGCTGCAAAGTAGAGTCCATCTCCTTGCGCAAAAATGGCTGGTTGTACAGAATTTCTGCTGCAGTCCTATTGAAGAATGACAGTTTCGTTCCTGTTCAGCCCGAAGGGTGGAAAATTGGCCAATGTAAGATGTTCTAGAGGAATCTCAGCTATGGATTTAGCTCATCTCATTTGATGTAACATCTTTTATGCCATCTAGTTTCTGAGCAGGTGGTGACACGGATGTGCTCTTTCCAGCAGTCTTGCACACCCTGTCCCATACCTATGCTTAGGGGATCCCGGAGTAATCAAGAAGACATACTGTCTCCATGATGTCCATCTAGCTTCTTTTAGCACTTGCTTGGCCTTGGCTTGGCTCCTTTTATAATAAATCAAGGCTACTGGGGCGTCGCTTCAGCTGCCTTAGTACAGCATTTCTTGATCTAATAGTTTGTTGACATTCATCAGACTTTTGGGGATGGAAGTTTCTGTTGTAATGGGAATTCGTGATGTGAAG
>NC_051395.1:44246981-44249481 GCF_015228065.2 Penaeus monodon | reverse complement strand
ACACACACACACACACACACACACATATATATATATATATATATATATATATATATATAATATATATATATATATATATATATATATATATACATACATATATATGTGTATATATATCTATATATCTATGTCTATATCTATATCTATCTACAGAATCTTTTTGGTACATAAATATTTTATGGTGAATTTATTACCTTTGTCCTGTCTTAACACACACACACCCAAACGCACGTACATACACACACACAATAACAGACACACACACACACACACACACACACACACCACACACACACATATATATATATATATATATATATATATATATATATATATATATATATATATATATATATATATAATTGTGTGTATATATCTATGTATATGTATGTATGCATGTGTGTGTATATATATATACATATATATATATATATATATATATATATATATATATATATATATATATATATATATTCAACGATCCTGTTAATGGCAAAATCATTTCTGAAGACATCGATTTTTTTACCTAATTCTCTTCGATATACAAGACCATCTTTTCGTAAGCACTTCATCGATTGTTTTGTCAAAACTACACAGAAATTAGTTTTTAGTGTTGACCCCTTAATTCATTTATTCATACATTTATATATTCATTTTATTTACTTGTCGCTGTCTATGGTCACCAACAGCGTACCTTAATTTTTTTTTTCTTTTTCTTTAATGGTAGGTTCATGTTTGAGCCGCCGTGGTCGCAGCATGATACTTAATTGTAATTTTCATGTTGTGATGCTCTTGGAGTGAGTACGTGGTAGGGTTCCCAGTTCCTTTCCACGGAGAGTGCCGGTGTTACCTTTTAGGTAATCATTCTCTCTATTTATCCGGGCTTGGGACCAGCACTGACTTGGGCTGGCTTGCACACCCAGTTGCTAGGTAGGCAATCGAGGTGAAGTTCCTTGCCCAAGGGAACAACGCGTCGGCCGGTGACTCGAACCCTCGAACTCAGATTACCGTCGTGACAGTCTTGAGTCCGATGCTCTAACCACTCGGCCACCGCGGCCTTGTACCTTAATATGCTAAACGATAAATCAAATTCCTCTACGATTGCGTGTATAGTTATAGGAGTTCTGCTATTTGGACATCACTAAGAACCAAAGATATAAGTGGACTGGCAAGTTTAATCTTGTTTTGCCTCGTTGTTTTTATGACCAAGATAGAAGGAATTGTGATCTTAACCGTGGTTGTGAAGGTCGGGGGTTGCCTGGCCTTTGTCTTTGTAAGTAATACGCTGTGCTGTGTTGAAATGATCAGTGAATCCGTGGGACCATGTTTTGGACATTATGTTAAAATAAAGGATTAATATATATATATATATATATATATATATATATATATATATATATATATATATATATTATGTATATATATACATACACACATATATATACATATATATATATATATATATATAATATATATATTATATATGATATATATATATATATATATATATATATATTTAAAATATATATAATATATATATATATATATATATATATATATTATATGATGGTGTGTGTGTGTGTGTGTGTGTTGTGTGTGTGTGTGTGTGTGTGTGTGTGTGTGTGTGTGTGCGTTTTGTGTGGGGTGCATATATGTGCATATATATATTATATATATATATATATATATATATATATATATATATATATATATATATAATATATATATATATGTGTGTGTGTGTGTGTGTGTGTGTGTGTGTGTGTGTGTGTGTGTGTGTGTGTGTGTGTGTGTGTGTGTTTGTAAATATATGAATGTATATATATACATAAAAAAACGAAGACGTAGACTAACACGGCCGTAATTTGGTTCATGTTTATTAGCAAACGTTACAAAGATAAATCATATCTCCACCATCAGTGCTGTAATAATGAACCAGAAGAACATACTTCAGACAGAAAAACAAAATTAATTAAAGAGGTTCTCTAAATTAACAGTAATAAGTAATCCAAACAACACTAATAAGAAAAGTATTAGAAACAAAACCGTGAACGAACAATAAAGATATATAAAGAATATATACAATAAAAAAACAAAAACTAATCAAACGGATATGAGAGTCAGGGGAGTGAAAGCAGCTAGTTGCAAGGTAGTTGCGGTAGTGGTGTTGCTGAGCTCGGGTTTCATCTTACGAATCAACAACGACTTCGAGATAATGAGGTCTAGGCGGGAGGAATGAGAGGATAGAATATTGAAATCTGTGGTGGAGAAAGGATGTGAGTGTTTGTGGGAGTATTCTCTTATGGCCGAGAAAGATGGTCTGCTCAGCGGTATTCCAGTAGGAAATGACCTGCCTTTGTGTTCCACTATGCAGTGACATAACGATCGCGAGGTTGGCCCCACGTATCTGATTTGGCAGTCAGGACAGGTAAATAGATATGCAACATTGGAACACAAATCAAAGTGGCATCTCGTAGGATGTTCTAAAAATCCTACAATA
>NC_051395.1:44234481-44239481 GCF_015228065.2 Penaeus monodon | reverse complement strand
TGGTCGCAGTCTTCAGCCTTGTTCTATCACTCCTTCATGAAGGCACTAGAGTGGGTAGGCACACAGGGGCAAAGGGGCATGCTAAACAGAATCTGAGCAAGAGAACGACCAGTGAAATTTGGGGTTTTATGCAACTCCAGCAAGCCTCTGTCGAACTCCCCACAGTCAGTGTGCCCGTTGGGTGCTGTCTTCATGATCAGATACTTCACTTTTTTCACAACAGCCTCTGCATGCCCATTGGACTGTGGGCTATGGGGACTTGACATGACATGATGCTCCCCATTGCTGAAGGAAGGTTGCAAATTCCCAGCTGGTGAACTGGGGTCCGCTATCAGTACACAGGCGAACTGGCACATCCAGATCACACAACATGTGTGGAAAGAATCTAACTGTCAAAGCACTTGTTGTTTTAGTTCCACACAGGATGACAACTGGCCATCCGGAGAGTCAGTCAGCATACACCAAGAAGTGTATCCCAGCAACACTGAAAAAGTCAGCCAACACAGACATAAATGGCCTTGTTGGTTTGTCTTCTAACATCAGCAGCTCCTGTTGCTGACTAGGCTGTAGGTGCTGGCATGGTTCACAGTCACAACTGGTGCCTACAATGTCTGTATTAATGCCTGGCTAAAAGACTGTCTGTTGTAAACGACGCTTTGTAGCCTCCATGCCACAGTGACTGTCATGCAGGCAAGCTAGGGTGCTACAGCATAAAGAAGCAGGGACAAGCAGTATGGATGCAGGGTAATTAGCAGGTTGTACCGGTCTTTGGGGAACCTTGAATTTACATTGTAAAGCAGCTCCTCATATGAAGCATCCTTAAATGCAGCTGTACACAATTCTTCCATGAAGAGATCCTCTTGCTCTTCTATGGCTTCTGATAGCTTAAAAGACTTAACAGTATGTAAAGCCACAATCTTGACAGAAGTGTCCATTTCAGAAATGAAGGCACCATCTTCCACCATCAGGCGACTCCAGGTGACCGGGAGAGGGCATCAGGGATACACAACTCCTTACCCGCACATCACATTGCGGTAAAAATGTAGGGCATAATCTTTTCCTTCATGCATTGGAGGTAAGGGTTTTCAACTGCATCCAGGAAATAATGGTTCAAAAAGGGACCAATGGACGGTGATCTGTAATCAGAAGTGTCAAAGTCCACGAAGATAAAACTTGCGCTTACTGATGGCCCAAATGACAACTTGCATTTCCAATTCAATATTCGAATAACATGTTTCTACATCTGTCCTGCAACAACACATAGCCTAGGCTATAGAGTCTGGAGGCATTGGTCTTCAGAATGGTGGGAAGGGCTGAATCAGTGTGGTCTGCTGCCCAATTAAAGCTCTCTTTGGACTTATCAATGGGTGGAGTGGGGCTGCAACAATTGAAATCTTGGGCGTAAACTCTGCCAGTTGATTTACCAAGCCCATAAATGACCAAAGATCTGTCATGTCCGCAGGAGTTGGAAACTCTGCAATGGCCCTTACCTCCTCTGGGTCTACTTCAATACCGTTACTTGATAGTCTGTACCCACAGAAGCCGGCCTCAGATGTGGCCAATACGAACTTCTCTCCAATAAGTGTTATCCCGTGCTGACGACAACTTGATAGGACTTCATTTACACGTTGAAGATGCAGTCCTTGTCGTGTAGGAGAATGTCGTCCACAACCTTAATGCAATTACACTATGAAGTGCCCTGTCACCTTGGAGACAAAAAACATTTCATGTTGCAGCAAAACCACGACAATACCTGAAACGTCCATAAGGAGTGATACATGTAGACAGGTGTTGATTGTCCTCATGCTGGGGTAGTTGCCAATAACCACAAAGAGCACCCATGATTGTGAAGAACCTTGACCGCAGACTGATACTTCTAGTGGCTATAAATGTGATTGGAGAAGGGTGGGCAGGGCGAGAGACTTGCCTATTGAGCTTTGATAGGTCATTGGTGATGCAAACACCACCATTTGCCTTTGGGACAATACTAATTGGATGGCACCATTCTGATGGTTCATCCTCGACTGGCTTCAAGATGCCTTGGGTCACTAACGATTCAAGCTCCTTTCTTGTTGGTTCCAGAAAAGCCAAAGGAATCATTCTTGGCATGTGAATCGCGCAGGGTGTGGCATCCTCGCACAGATGAATTCTCATGGTTGGGCCTACCATCGTCTTGAGTGGCCCTGACTGCAAGTCATCCTTCTTCACCAGGACATCAGCATAATGATGCAGGAAGTACTTCCTTGTTTCTTCAGGTAACTTCAACTGGTCCAGCAGTAAAGGCAGCAACAGAAGAGGGTTTGACATTAGTGTACTATCCAGCCCATGGATTCAACTGACACATCCAACATTTGCCTGGGGAAATAGTCTGGAACAATCCCCAAATCCAGGCACTCTGTCCAAGAGAGCAGCGGGGTTGTAAGCAAGGACTGCACATCAATCCAACATGCAGTTGAACAGTCGTCATAGGTGATGATTCCACAAAACAATCCAGCCACTGGTGGCATCTGTGACCCTTCTGCATTGTAGTGTACTGTCTCTACTGGTGGTGCCAATTCTTCCTTTGAAAGGCCAAGACTACTAAGATGCTGGATTCTAATGGCAGTTGTGTCTGCACCTGTGTCAAGGATGATGGCCAGACTACTGGTTAAATCAATATGCTGAATTGACACGTGGACTTTAGGGGAAGGCTGAGGTTTATGCCATACAGTAGAGGTGACACTGCTGGCATGCGATGTTGAAGGGGATACAGAACTTACTACTTTCAAATTCTGCTTGGCATCCTCTTCTTTTGTTAGTCTTCTTTTTCTTTGGGCATTATTTATCATAGTTTTCCCTGCCGGTTGCATATCTTGCATCTAGCATTCCTGGCAGGACACTTTGCAGTAGTAGCCCAAAGGCCTTTCTTGCCACAAGCACAACAAATGGAAGTGGTGGCCCTGCATAAACCTTTTTCATGTTGATGACCATAGCAGTTGCAGGATTTCTTAGACAGAGGTGAGCTTGGCCTCATCTTGGACTTCTGCTTCAGGGCAGCCTTTTTCTCTCTTTTATATTGAGAAACAGCATATGATGAAACTGTGTCCCTCAAAGCAAGTGATGCAGTCTTTGATGAGTCATGAGACCTGCATTTCTCTAAAACATCCTGCAACGTCTCTGAGTGGTCCATTTCGGTGAGCTTCTGAGTAAGTTCCTCATCTCGTATACCCAATAGTTTGCCGTGTTTCTTCCACTGCTCACAGCATGTTTGGTCCTGTGCCTTGCAAAGGTGTATCTCCTGTGAAAACATTTTCAATCATATCCAAAAGTCATTGAAGGTCTAGCCATCTGCTGGCTTGCACTCGCAATGCCTTGTTACTGGCATTTTTTATATGCCCCTTGAGCATTGTCAGTACATCATCTACTGAGCATGTTGGGTCTGCGGGCACGTCCAACTTGTGCTTCAGTACCCAACGCATCTCAGATGTAAGGCACATGTGTAGCTGTATATGATGCTTTGATAATGGCTGAGAGATCCACCATGACAGCATAACCGGACCATTTACGCTTACATTCTCGAAACTGTTGGGGGACTCACATCTGCTGGCAATGCTTTCAGAGGCTGTATTGTTGCCTTCAGGGTTGGTAGAGTGTGAGAAGCATTGGGTGCAGCAGAACTGCTCATTGGCGAACTCTCACTTGAAGCTGTGGGCTGCTGAGGAGCGAGGTGAAGGATTAGCTCCTGAAATCAGGTAGCCTCCTCATTCCTGCATGTCCTGCATCTTCTTCCTTCTTCCAATGGGCTTCCTCTATTTTGTAAGGATCTTCCTCTTCCTTTCGATGGGCTTCCTTCCCCTTTTCATCCCTCTGTACCATCCACTGCAGCAAAGTAGCAACGTCTGTGGGAGGTGGGTGCTGGCACTGGCTCCTTTAGTATCTTTAAGGTTGGAGTCTGGCCTCTCAGGGTTGCTTTTACTGGCATCTTGCATTTCTTCCCTTTACCCATTATAGTGGGGTAAGGGTCTCAAGATGATACAGCAAAATCGACGAAAATTCGGTGAAAATCCGTCAGTGCAGTGTGAGCGAGTGAGTGTGTGGGTGTTTGTGTGCCCGGTGGCATTGCGGTGAAGTCACGGCAGACACGTGCAGGTAGGCGAACCAAGAGCGTGAGAGAATCAGTCACTCATGATTCGTCGAAGAGAGCACAGGGATATACCTCATCCTATAAAACCTCAATATGCGTGGATTTGGTTCCCTTATGCCACTAATAATGTTCCCTGAATACATTAAACACTGCGCTGAACACTATAGGTACTGCACAACACTACACTATAGCACCACACTTCACTACACTAATGAAAAACGCTCCTGAGTTGGTTGATTACTGACCAGCCATGAAGGAAGATGAGGCACGGGCAGGCGACAGGCCATGACGGTGGAGGAGGTATGGGGCAGGCGTCAGAACTGAATCTGCTAGATCACTGCGCCATATTCGTATACTCACCATGCCATGCTCCTTTTATATATTTGTTTGGTGTTTCTCTACGATGCTTGCGAGCGAAGAATACACTGAGGAAAACTAAAGTAAGTTCATTGGAGATCAAATCTGACAAAAGTGAAAGGGAGTTCTTCATGGTCCTCTGCCTGACATGCCAGGCTCTGCCCGAGAATGCTGCTGCCAGACGTGTGACTATAACATACAGAGAATCTCAGTCATTCATTATAGGTGACATGCTACACAGCAGTAAAAACTAAAGATGATCTTCTATTTTTCACATGGCATAACATCACACAAAAGAAATTATATGTATTATAATCACATAATTATCACAATATACGTATGAGAATACTGTCATTGTAACCTGTATATAATGGCATCACAATATGGCACTCACAACTCACTTCAATATCACAATTCACTTCATTATTACAACCCACACACATCTTCTGCTCTTCCTCTTCCAGTTTCTTCTCCACTTCCTGGACAGATTTATGCCAATGTTCCTCTTCGTTCAATTTCT
>NC_051395.1:44221981-44224481 GCF_015228065.2 Penaeus monodon | reverse complement strand
AGTCAAGCCGTTAACAAGTATAACTACCCTCTGTTCACCATTGTACTAAGGATGATAGCCTTTTACAGTAAGAAGCTGACGGAAAATGAAACCAGCTACTCTCTATTCACTTTTCGTACCAATATCCCCTCCAAACTTGTTCATTTTTATTTTTTATTGTGAACACACTAGCTAATTCTGCTATGTTCCGAGAGTCTTCAACCTCATTACAATTAACTTCTAATAAACAACCAACAGACACCTTGATATTCTGCGACAATACTATTGTTTGATTAACTTATATTTTTAGCCCCGAGGAAAAGGCCCTCAAGATTGCCAATGCATTAACTTGCTTGTTTCAAAAGATTGTTATACATGGCAGATCGAAAAACCTCTGAAAATTGTATTGCTTTGGTGGGGTAATATTTGTTGATTGCAGTGTAGAACACATACAGGGTTTTCAAGGCCGTTTAAGTAATCTTAAATCATAAATCATTAAAAGAAAAATCACATATTCAAAGCAAGCTGTTTATAAGTTTTACACTTCATGACAGTATACTTTACCTTTTGCATCCACAAAGCTTCACATATAGAATGTTGATTACCTTAAAAATTTATTTAGATCTCGTGAAACACAACTTTATCTTGGCGTACTGTTGTCTTATTATAGAGGTTATTTGTGATTCCTTTCTAAGACAAATTAATTTTATATTACTTCCAGGGCATTAATAAGTTGGAACCACAGAAGATGGCAGCAGCCTTTTGGTGAAATCGGGAATGGGTGATGACACTTTTCAAAGTCCCATGTGTCTAAAAAGACGTTAATTTAACCTCCTTACTTTGAAAAGTGTCATCACCCATTCCCGATTTTCAAAGTCCCATGTGTCTAAAAAGACGTTAATTTAACCTCCTTTCCTCCTTAATGTCAGTTTTGGAAGAAAGAGCATGGCAGAAGTACGAAAAAATATAGGAGGGTAACCTCGTGTTCCATTAGAAATGAAGTCTGCCATGTTCCTGTGGTACATGGCAAATCAGAATTAATTTAGAGAGATTGGAGACAAGTTCAATGTGTCTCGGTCTACTGCAAATGGCATCATAGTCAGTGCGCTGGACAGTGTTTGCCAATTAACAGCTTCATTCATACCTCATACCTTGTCCCAGTGAAAATGAAAAGCTTCGTAGCTCTAGAGTATTTCGAAGATCATGTGGTAAAGATAGTTATTAGTTCAATTAATGGGTGCTATATGAAGATCAAAAAACTCAGTCGATATGGTATAGACTACATGAATCGAAAAGGATATTATTCAATACTATTCAAATTTATAAATGTTTCTGTTGGAGCTTCATGATGTCCGTCTCCTTCGTACAAGCCAATTTTTTTTCAGAAAGAGCAAAGAAGATGGCAGGATATTTCTCGCTGGGTGACACTGTATGCGTTGCAAATGCTTTTTGGCATTTCGTCTACACACCAAAAAGGGATATTGGAGAAAAAAAACTTACATAACTGTCATCACTGAAAATGTCTTTGGAAGAATGAAATGTAAGTTCCAGAGCACACGAGATTTACAAAACACGCGTTTGCTGACATGCAAGATTGTTATGATAGCCTGGACTCTTCATAACATGTGTATGGAAGAAAGGTGCAGTGAACACCCCCAAGGCTGCCCTAGACATGACAACGAAAATAAAAACTTCGGAGCAATGGAAATATGAAAGTTATGGCCACGAAGATGTACTACTAAAGTTCAGTGTGTTAAAAAAGGGTAACTAAGAAAGTGTCCAATGTGTTCATAGAAAAGGTAAAGTAAGAAAGTATTAGGTAGTGACCACTTCATTGAAAAGATTTAAGCTTATTTTTTTACCATTTATTTATTTTTTACCATTTATTTATTCATTATTATTGCAGTCCTACTAAAGAATGACATTGGTTGCTTTTCCTGTTCAGCCCAAACGGTGTAAAATCAGGCAGTGTAATATGCTCCAGGGGAGATCTCTGCCATGGATTTAGCTAGTACAATTGCAACATCATTTTTGTCTGTGAGGATTATGCCATCTGTCTTCACAACAGGTGGTGGTCATAATATCTTGTAGGCATACACAGACTAGGTTACATGAAGCTATCAGATGTTGCAGTTCTTCCCATTTTGCATGAATTCCCTGACAGTTCTGTTGCTATCCAGTTCTTCAGGTTGACAAACTACCTCTTCATAAAGTGTTTGGAAGCACCTGTGGTTAAGGCCTGCCCCACACCTTTAGGCTGTCCCTTTACAGCACCTTGGAAGTACTCCTTGAATGGTTGTTCACCTGTGGAACTAGTTTCCACAGGCTTCCTTTGGATGAATGTGAGCCTTTGGTTCAGAAGCATTCTGTCTAGCAGTGGAGGCTCCTGTGGATGTGGGGGCAGCTGGGGCTGTCACTGGTGAGGCCTCTTGAGCCCTGCCTGATGGCTCTAAAGTCCTTACTTTGGGAGGAGTCTCCTCAATAGACCCCTCACTCCGTTTCAGGTGGAACAACTCGCCAG
>NC_051395.1:44201981-44216981 GCF_015228065.2 Penaeus monodon | reverse complement strand
ATAGCATGGGTATTTTTTTTATGTATGTATGTTTAAAGTATATATATATTAAAATATATAAAAATATATATCTATATATATATATATATTATATATATAATATATATATATACACACACATAAGGACCAAGCTATGTGTTCTTTAAGGCCTTGGGTACTGCCAGTTTTGCCGTATGGATGCGAAACCTGGATGCTATCTAGTGCTTTGGAGTCTCGTCGTGAGGCCCTTTTGTAACAAGTCCCTACGTTACAGTTGGGGGGACCATGGGTCCCGCCCCACGGCTACGCAGTGAGATTGGCATGGGACCCGTTACTTGCTAATCCGGACCGGGCAACTCAAGCTATTGGGCACCTAGCTTGTTTCCTCCCATTGGTTGCCTCTTTGCGAGACAATCCTGGGTAAGGAGGCCAGTGGGACGACCTAGGATACCATGGCTTGGGCACTCGATGAGTCCTGGCGCGAGGAGTTAGAGATAGGCCGAGGAGGGCCTGCATGAAGACTCCTATGAGGACCCCCGTGGCGGGAAAGCAAAGGGGTGGATGGGGACATGCCCCCCCGTCGGCCCCCGAAGAGATGATCACCACACACACACACACACCACACACACACCACACCCACCACAACACACACACACCCCACAACCCACCACACACACAAACACCTATTTTTTTTTTTATCTTTCATGACAACAGCAAGAGATCAATAGATCAAAAAATCGTAAGCTAATGCTGATGATAAACACACCACAACACACACACACATATATTATATATATTATTATATAATATATATAAAATATATATATTATAAATAAACACTTTTATTATAATATATATAGCTTACATATATAATATATATATATATATATATAATATATATTAAAATATTTTAATATATAAAATAATAGTATTATATAATATATAAATATATATATATAATAAATATTATATATACATGCGTTTATATATATATATATAGTTATATATATAATAAAATTTATATAAATATATATATTACAGGTATATATATAAATAATATATATATATATTTTAAAATATTTAATAATAGTGGTATATACACAAAGGGCGCACATTAAAAGGTACATGACAAAAGGCGCACTTTCATGACGTACATAATTAAAAGTGGGGGCCCCAGTGCCCATGACGTAATCATGACCTTGACGAACCGAAAAAACCGAACCAATGTCCCAAAAACAACTAGTCAAACCGGGAATCATTACCTATTTTCACTGTGCATTTTATGTTGTCAACGCATCATAAGAAAAATAATAAACAAATTTTTTTTAGACGAAAAATTTTTCCCCCCAATGTGGACAGGGGACTAGATTAATGATCACAGCGTAACCACACAACCTTATCGAGAGTGAAAGCAGGATAATGTAGGCGGACAGAATCGCTCCACTTTCATGTACGTAAATAAATGTGAAAGTAGATCAGTGACCGTGACGTAATCAGTGACCTTGACGAAACCACAAACCGCAAACCGCAACCAATGTCCACAACAACATAATCAATACCCGGAAATCATTAACCTACTTTACATATGCATTTTAGGGTTCGTACATGACGCATCATAAGAGAAATAATGAAACAAATGATGTACTACAGACGAGTATCCCCTCCAATGCAGGTGACCGGTGACATAGATTAATGATCACAGCGTAACCACACAACCTTGTCGAGAGTGAAAGCAGGATAATGTAGGTGGACAAAATCGCTCCACTTTCATGTACGTACATGAATGTGAAAGTAGGTCAGTGACCGTGACGTAATCATGACCTTGACGAAACCCACAAACCGCAAAACCGCAACCAATGTCCACAACAACATAATCAATACCCCCGGAAATCATTAACCTACTTTTCACATATGCTTTTTAAATTGTTCGTACATGACGCATCATAAGAAAAATAATGAAAAAAAATGATGTACTACAGACGAGTATCCCCTCCAATGTAGGTGACAGGTGACAAGATAAATGATCACAGCGTAACCACACCAACCTTATCGAGAGTGAAAGCGGGTTTTAATGATCACAGGCAACCACTAGACCATAGCTAACGATGGCTAACGCGCACACCTGCGGTTAAAAAAGGGTGCATCATAACAGAAAGATGACCACTGAATGTGATTAACTAATCAATATCCGTATCCGAAATCATTACTCATAGCCAGTGATGTACAGAAACGGTTTCTCCTCCAATGGCAGGTTGACATAGATCAATGATCACCGGGGGGGGCGTAAACCAAAAAACCCTTGTCGAGAGTGAAAGCAGTAACCACCAGACCGTAGCTAATGATGACTAACACGCACACCTTACAGCCCAAAATGTACATTCATAACAGAAAGATGACCAATATCCGTAACCAAAATCATTACCCGTAGGCAGATGCTACAGATGACTAAACCCGCGGGCTCCTCCCATCCAAAACCGCAAAAATTCACCATGTTTAAACTTTGTACCGAGATCGAGAATTGATTCTGTTACAGACGAGGGAAACCGTCTCTCCTAATGATGAAATTGTTAAAAAATCAATAATAAATAGGTTCACACAGGTCTGCTAATGACCGATAATTTCTGCTCCTCTTCACTTTTACCAGAGATAAGAATACAATTAAGTGTAAAGGTTTATAAAAATTTCGTCATAAAAAAATTTCCCTTTTATTTTCGATTGTATAAAACCACTTGGCCAATATGCACCATGTTTTGATCTTGTAAACTGAATCGATAATTATCCTGCTAAAGACGAGTGATCACCCTCTTAATTCATCAAAATCTATAAATTCCCTCAAATGATGCCTAACCTGAAGGATGTCTCCTCCCCCTCCGAAGTAATAAGAAGAATCTGAATAAGAGGAAGAAGAAGCACACAAACAAACAAACATGCACCCAGCTGCTAAACATACGCAAAGTCCGAGAAAGGGAACACCGCCTTCCGTTCCTACTGCCCCCGATCCCCCTTCCTCATATCCCGATAGGAAGCAATAATGGTAGAGGAAGAAGACGCAACAAACAAATAGCACAAAAGACGATGGACGTACTAGTTCCCCCCATTCCCTCCCCCTCCCCCTCCCCCTCACACCACAATATTCACCGTGTTTGAATTTGTAACTGAATCGATAATTAATCCTGCTACAGACGAGTGACCACCCCTTCTAATTCATCTAATCCAAAAATGTCCCTCTAATGATGACTATACGCTCACCTAAAGGGTGTCTCTACTCCTCTCCAAAGCAATAATAAGAATAAGAATAAGAGGAAGAAGCACACAATCAAACAAAAATGCATACAGCTGCTGACACACGCAAAGTCCGAGAACAGGGAAGCCTCCATCCCCCGACCCACATTCCCCCATATTCCGTTACGGAGCAATAATGGTAAAAGTCTTGACACGTCGGTTACGTTAAATCGCCAAAACATCCCAATATTAAGAATTCATTGCAATCAAAAGGATTATAAATACGTTGCTGTAATCAATATATCTTTATTAAGGCCCTTCATATATGCCTTTAGTACAAACAAACAGACACAAATACAAATCATATCGCCCCAAATTTTCATATAACGAGGATGATAATATGATCATTTCTTCTTATTCAGAGGTAATGACGGTGGCGGTGCACTCTCGTCTTGAGGTGTAACCAACCAAGAAAAGGAAATCCATTTTAACCCTTACTAAGATTGACAATGTTCGCATTACGTAAATATAGACAAAAAAAATATGCATTTTGATACTAACCCATTTCTCACTCCATATGCATATATAAAAATAAATACTTGCAAAGACCATAATCAATATCTTTACAAATGTTTACAAATGCATAATATAAACAAAGATGCAACTCTAATAAAGAATATCTCAACAGAAATTTCTTACCTTCGCGGGAAAACGATTGATAAACTTGCGAACTCCTCTCTTTTTTTTAACATGTTATACTAGTCGTTCTTACATCCCAAAGGTATCTTCATAATAAAAATACAATTCAGTGAAAAGGATCATGAAACTCTTGTTGTACCCAACATGCCTTTAATATAACTTTCAAGAACACAAACTCGCGTCCTAACAGGTGATAACACAAATAAGATAAAAATAACAGGCTTATATTTTTTGTGTAAATGTAAATGCGATAACTACCACTACGCACGTTTGAAAATTGCAGGCTTATACAACGGGTTAATCATAATATAACGGTGCAACCCTAATAAGAATAAACAACAGAAATTTCTTAACCTTCGCGGGACGATTGATAAGCTATCTTACATCCCAAAGGCATCTTTCTAAAAAAAATACAATTCACTCAAAAGGATCATGAAACTCTTGTTGTACTCAATGTCTTTTTATGATTTTTCACAAACACACATCCCTAACAGGTGATAATACAAATAAAATAAAAATAACAAGCTTAAATTTTCTGTGTAAATGCGATAACCACTATCTCATACCTTTGAAAATTTCAGGCTTATACAACAGTTTAATTACCTAACAGGTTGAAAAGTCACCGGTTTTATTCTATTTAGAGAGCATTAATAGGGTTTTCAACGCATCTGCGCGAGACCAAAGACGGGTTTCCCATCCTATTTCCGTCTGAACATTTTACTATCTCCCAACTAGGCCACCACCTGTCCCCACGTGCTGAACCAGTTATGTTTTGCTAATTAACCTCAAGGGGCATGCGGTATATTTCCTAAAATGTTCCCGCCTCAGCTCTCAATTTTGTACAATCTACAATGCAAACTGGTAAATATGTTCAGCTTTCCCATATGTATAACTCTGTGCACGCCAATACAGCGCATTCTCTTCTGATATAAAAAGATCAGGGTAAACATCGATTAGGGATCCTCTGTTTATGACGATATAAGAAAAAGATGAATTAGAACAGAAGGTGGACTAGCTTTTCAGAAATTTAACCCCCCTCCCAAAATTGTCTATAGTACCTCCCCCACAAGTATATACGAAGAAAAGGAACTATGCAATGGTAACCACTAATGTTGGTTACTATAGTTTCATTCATCTAGCAAATATGCTGTTTTGTCTCCTACAAGAACGGGAAAAATATTGTAAAAAGACACAAATAACCTTGCCGACGGAAAATAAACCAACTAAACTTTACTTCTCGATTTCCCTGCCATGGTCTTTCTCACCAGTCTACAAACATGCTATAAGAGACGGGGCTAGATAAGTTGCTATCTTTAAGTCGGACTACGGCGATTATAGTTTCATTTATCTAGCATATGTTTTTTGGTCTCCTACAAGAACGGGAAAAAATATTATAAAAGGACACAAAAAAACCTTTGGGCCAACGGGTATAATTCAACCAAACTTTACTTCTCGATTTCCCGCCCCGTCATTGCCTTTCTAAAAATATGCAGCAAGAGATAGAGCTAGATAAGTTGTTATCTTTAAGAGACGATCACCTCACCGCCCGGACTATGGTGTTTTTACTTTATCGGGAAACGTACATTCAGAACACCACTTATTAAGTAATACATACATATATTTTCTTAAATCTTTTACAAAGAGAAAAATATTTTTTACGTTGGCACTGAATAAAACTTGCTACTCGACCTCTTCCACATTTTCTGAAGAACTTAATATACAAGCACGCCAAATAAAGAAAACATCCTTCACCTATAATTTTTCACTATCCACTATTTTGCTGCGTGACGAAAACTGTTAAAGACCCATGCAAACTATTCTATCTTCAAGAATAAAAAAAAAGGCTTTGATTAATTGTTAACACATTTTCCCCCTTTTAGCAATTGACTCTTTATCAAAACCAAGAACTTTTATGAAATATGAAAAAAGAGGTAAAATAATATAACTCCCCATGTTATAAAGCTTTTATAATTGTTCGCATATTGGACAAAGACACACACAAATTAGCCTAAAACAGAGATTTTTGACCATGAATACTTTTACCAGAGGGAGTAAAAATATACATGGCACCCGCGATGTGATAGATCTTAGCAGACAGCATGGGATTTTCCAACTGATGCGGGTTTTTTTTCTTTTCTTAAACCGAGTTATCAACAACTATATATTATATTTCTTAATCAAAACGTTCTTTGCAAAAAAAAAAAAAAAAGTAAAGGTGTTTTCTTGTTGTGTGTCTACATTAGATATTCTTGTTTACATGGCAGTAAAATGGTATATGACACCCAACATACAGCCCGAGGAGGTAAGTTATAGAGAAAGGGTTGAAAATCACAGTCCAAAAGGGGGAAAAAAAGCCGAAACCCAAAGCAATATTTTCTAAATGACAAGTAAAAAAGCATTTGTTTAAGAGAAAAAATATTCGCATTTACCTCATAATAAGGGAGGGAAAAGCTTTTTTTTCATAACTAAGAAAAAGCAAAAGGCCCTTTTTTTCAAATCAAGGGTGATTATTAAAGGTAAATGTATATGAACTGAGCAGTTTTTTCAGACTTGGGAAATATATGGTAAGTGTTAAAATGTTATAGCATTGCTATCATCTTTAACAAAAAGTCTTTTTTATCTAAAGTTTGCCTTCCTAAACTCTGACAATGCTCCAGGCAATATCCAGATAACGACGACCACAGACGGGTATCAGGGAATACCCCTGCTTGTCACGAGAATAATGACCTTTCACCGACATAGTAAAACCATTAATGGACGTGCGAAGTGAGGAAGAGGCGAACCATAGACGACACCATGGAAGAAACTTTTCTCGTTTCCTTTCGTGAAGAACTGCATAGTTAATGAATATCTACCATGGAAATCGCACCCATTCAATCATTTGACCAAGGTAACCCCATGTTCTAGATAGCTAGAAGTTTTAGAAATGCTCGCCTCGGTGTTGATCTTCACACCCACTCTTTTCCACTAGCTCACGCTTTCCTGTTCTCCCTATCAAACATGCCATATCTTGTTGGGCGAGGCCTCACCTTCTCCTAAATCTGCTCCTCCTCCCCTCTCCCCTGGGACTAAGGGCCGCGATTGCTGTATTTACCGCGAGGATGTAAAAAATGGTGATTATAATCATAAATTGAGCTATAACATAACTTCACACAACACTAATATGTATTTGAAAATTGAATTGACTTAGAATTGGTGGTGCTTATAGCCCTATCAGCTTGGAGGTTCCTTGCGAAGAAAACATAAATTGATAAAACATAATTTTGTCTTTCATTAGTGTATAAATAATAATTACTCGTATGACTACAATACACAATCACCATATACAAACATTTGCCACGATAATTTTCAGAATTTATAATTCCATAATTCTTAAATTTTTTTGCTTCTCCTTTCTCGCAATTATTTTTTTTTCCCTTTCGCAACAGAAATAGACGGAACAGAACACATTTGTTTCCCCTTCCCCGGCGTGTCACTCTTCGGAGGACATTCAGTTCGTAGAGGCTTATAAATACTAACCACCGCATCCGGCCTTTACAACGTAGTATTTTACCAAATTTCCTTATGTAAAAGTGTAATTTTTATTTTTTAATGACAAAAATGCTTACCAATGGTATCAGTATATGTATTTTTTTTTGCATAAAAGTACCTCTAACCTTGTTATTAAAGAAAAAATAAACAAATTACCCAATCCTCCGATACATTTCCAGCGGGACAAGTACATACGTTGAGAATGCTGTACATTTTTTCCCACTAAATGTGGGGACCGCCATGGCACTCCTCAAAACAATGTGGTGCACTTTTACTGTCAATCAGTAAACGATTCTCAGCTTGTTAACAAACTTTTACTTGGGGTTTACATTATATTTTCAGCATGTAACTGCTACGTTATCACCGTCTTCTTCGTGTCAGAGAATTTTCTCCCTGTAATGTTGACCGCAGCCTGACAGGGAACTCTATATTCCCGCACGGGGCCGCACTCTCACTGACGCGGATGCGCGCGCGGGGAAGTAAAACCGCACGCGGCGGCGGCGGCGGCGGCGGCGGCGGCGGGGGCGAAGGCGGCGGGGGGACGAGGGCGGCGGAGGGCGGTGCCTTTGACGACAACACTTACATAGAGAGGGGAAGGTTTAAACATTAAAGTTACTTATTTCTCATTTTTCCCTGCGTAAAGTCGTTGAAATTTTAAAAATTGACACTCATAACGTTACTGTCAAACAATTTCAATATTTTAATTATAAAGGTTTCTCTCTCCTCCCCTCTCTCTCTCTCTTTTCTCTCTCTCTATATATATATATATATATATTATATTTTATATATATATATATATTAATATATTATATATATCCGCTTGATTTATAATAAAGGGATAAAAATCTCTTGTATATTAGATAAAGGGACCTTGTAAAATACTGCTCAGGGCAAAATATGGAATACAAGGAATTAGATGATGACAAAGGGCCGGTTTATCCTACTGAAGATAACACTGCAAAATTTAGCGAAAATAATTTTTTTCTTGATATCAAAGAACTTTTATAAGAAGCCCCTCCCCTGTCGCCTCCACCGCCCTCCGCCGCCCTCGCCCCCCGCCGCCTTCGCCCCCGCCGCCCTCGCCGCCCCTCGCGCCCTCGCGCCCGCCCTCCCCCGCGTGCGGTTTTACTTCCCCGCGCGCGCATCCGAGTCAGTGATGAGGGGCGGCCGTTGGGGGAATATAGAGTCCCTCGTCTAGGCTGCGGTCAACATTACAGGGAGAAATAATTTCTCTGACGACGAAGAAGACGGTGATAACGTAGGCAGTTTACATGCTGAATAATTATAATGTAACCGCCAAGTAAAAGTTTTGTTAACAAGGCTGAGAATCGGTTACTGATGACAGCTAAAAGTGCACCACATTGTGAGGAGTGCCATTGGCGGTCGCACATTTAGTGGGAAAATGTAACAGCATTCTCAGACGTATGTACTTGGGCCCGCTGGAAAATGTATCGGAGGATTGGGTATATTTGTTTATTTTTCTTTAATAACAAAGGTTAGATGGTACTTTTATGCAAAAAAAATACATATACTGATACCATTGGTAAGCTTATTTGTCATTTAAGAATAAAAATTTACACTTTTACATAAAGAAATTTGGTAAAATACTAGCGTGTAATGGCTCGGATGCGGTTGTTAGTATTTATAAGCCTCTATCAGAATCTGAATGCTCCTTCCGACAGAGGTGACACGCCCGGAAGACAGCAAATCGTGTCCTGTTACCGTCGTATTTCTGTCTGCGAATGGGAAAAAATAAATTTGCGAGGAAAGCGAGAAGCAAAAACTTTAATGAAAAGATGGAATTATAAAATTCTGACAAATTATCGTGGCAAATGTTTGTACTATGGTGATTTGTGTTTTTGTTATCATACGAGTAAAATCTATTTTATGCTACTAATGAAAGACATATTACTGTTTTTAATCAAATTTTATGTTTCTTCGCAAAGGGAAACCCCCAAGCTTGATATGGCTATAAGCACCACCAATTCTAAGGGCAATCAAAGTCAATACATATTTAGTGTTGTGGAAGTTATGTTATAAGCTCCAATTATGTTATAATCACCCCTTTTTTTACATCCCCGCGGTAAATACAGCATCGCGCTTAGTCGAAGGGGAGAGGAGGAGGAGGGAGATTTAGGAGAAGGGTGAGGCCTCGCCAACAAGATATGGCATGTTTGATAGGGAGAACAGAGCGTGAGCTAGTGGAACGAGTGGGTGTGAAGATCAACAACCGAGGCGAGCATTTCTAAAACTTTCTAGCTATCTAGAACATGGGGTTTACCTTGGTCCAATGATTGAATGGGTGCGATTTCCATGGGAGATTTCATTAAACTATGCAGTTCTTCACGAAAGGAAACGAGAAAAGTACTTCCATGGTGTCGCTCTATGGTTCGCCTCTTCCTCACTTCGCACGTCCATTAATGGTTTTACTATGTCGGTGAAGTCATTATCTCGTTACAAGCAGGGGTATTCCCTGATACCTGTCTGGTGGTCGTCCGTTTATCTGGATATTGCCTGGGGCATTGTCAGAGTTTAGGAAGGCATCTTTAGATAAATAAGACTTTTTGTTAAAGATTGATAGCAATGCTATAACATTTTAACACTTACCATATATTTCCCAAGTCTGAAAAAAATGCTCAGTTCTAAAACATTTACCCTTTAAAAATCACCCTTGCATTTGAAAAAGGCCTTTTGCTTTTTCTTATTTGGAAAGAAGCTTTTCCCTCCCTTATTATGAGGTAATGCGAATATTTTTTTCTCTTAAACAAATGCTTTTTACTTGTCATTAAAAATTATTGCCCTTCGTTGCGGCTTTTTTCCCCCTTTAGGACTGTGATTTTCAACCCTTTCTCTATAACTTACCTCCTCGACTGTATTTGCTCGTCATATACATTTTCTGCCATGTAAACAAATATCTAATGTAGACACACAACAAGAAAGCACCTTTACTTTTTTATTTTTTTTTTTTGCAAAGAACGTTTTGATTAAGAAATATAATATATAGTTGTTGATAACTCGGTTTAAGAAAAGAAAAAAAACCCCCATCAGTTTGGAAAATCCCATGCTGTTTTGCTAAGATCTACACATCGCGGGTGCCATGTATATTTTTACTCCCCCCTGGGAAAAGTATTCATGGTCAAAAATCTCTGTTTTAGGCTAATTTGTGTGTGTCTTTGTCCAATAAAGCGAACATTATAAAGCTTTATAACATGGGGAGTTATATTATTTTACCTCTTTTTTCATATTTCATAAAAGTTCTTGGTTTTGATAAAGAGTCAATTGCTAAAAGGGGGAAAATGTGTTAACAATTAATCAAAGCCTTCTTTTTTTATTCTTGAAGATAGAAATAGTTTGCATGGGTCTTTAACAGTTTTCGTCACTGCAGCAACTAGTGGCATAGTGAAAATTATAGGTGAAGGATGTTTTCTTTATTTGGCGTGCTTGTATATTAAGTTCTTCAGAAAATGTGGAAGAGGTCGAGTAGCAAGTTTTATTCAGTGCCAACGTAAAAAATATTTTTCTCTTTGTAAAAGATTTAAGAAAATATATGTATGTATTACTTAATAAGTGGTGTCTCGAATGTACGTTTCCCGATAAAATAAATCACCATAGTCCGGCGTGAGGTGATCGTCTCTTAAAGATAACAATTATCTAGCTCTATCTCTTGCTGCATATTTTTAGAAAGGAATGACGGGGAAATCGAGAAGTAAAATTTGGTTGAATATACCCGTTGGCAAGGTTATTTGTGTCCTTTATAATATTTTTCCCGTTCTTGTAGGAGACAAAAAAACATATTTGTAGATAAATGAAAATATAATCGCCGTAGTCCCGACTTAAAGATAGCAACTTATCAAGCCCCGTCTCTTATAGCATGTTTGTAGACTGGTAGAAAAACCATGGCAGGGGAAAACGAGAAGTAAAGTTTAGTTTTGGTTTTTTTCCGTCGGCAAGGTTATTTGTGGGCTTTTTACATTTTTTTCCCGTTCTTTGTAGGAGACAAAACAGCATATTTGCTAGATGAATGAAACTAAAAGTAACCAAATTAGTGGTTACCATTGCATAGTTCCTTTTTTTCGTATATACTTGTGGGGAGGTACTATAGACAATTTTGTGGAGGGGGGGTAAATTACTGAAAAGCTAGTCCACCTTCTGTTTTTAATTCATCTTTTTTTTATATCATCATAAAAAGAGGATCCCTAATCGGGTGTTTACCCTGATCTTTTATACAGAAGAGAATGCGCTGTATTGGCGTGCACAGAGTTATACATATGGGAAAGCTGAACATTTCCTAGTTTGCATTGTAGATGTACAAAATTGAGAGCTGAGGCGGGAACTTTTAGGAAATATACCGCATTGCCCCCTTTAGGTTAATTAGCAAAACATAACTGGGTTCAGCACGTGGGGACAGTGGTGGTCCTAGTTGGTAGATAGTTAACTGTTTCAGACGGAAATAGGATGGGGAACCCTCTTTGGTCCCCGCGCAGATGCGTTGAAAACCCTATTAATGCTCTCTAAAAAGAATAAAACCGGTGACTTTTCAACCTGTTAGGTAATTAAACTGTTGTATAAGCCTGAAATTTTCAAAGGTATGAGATAGTGGTTATCCCCATTTACACAGAAAATTTTAAACTTGTTATTTTTATTTTATTTGTATTATCACCTGTTAGGATGTGTTGTTTGTGAAAGTCATAATAAAGACATTGAGTACAACAAGAGTTTTTATGATCCTTTTGAGTGAATTGTATTTTTATTAGAAAGATGCCTTTGGGATGTAGATAGCTTATCAATCGTCCCGCGAAGTTAAGAAATTTCTGTTTTTTTTCTTATTTGGGTTTTCACCTGTTATATTATGATTAACCTGTTGTTAAGCCTGCAATTTTCAAACGTGCGTAGTGGTAGTTATCGCATTTACATTTACACAAAAAATATAAGCCTGTTATTTTTTATCTTTTTTGTGTTATCACCTGTTAGGACGCGAGTTTGTGTTCTTGAAAATTATATTAAAGGCATGTTGGGTACACAAGAGTTTCATGATCCTTTTCACTGAATTGTATTTTTTAAATTTTGAAGATACCTTTGGGATGTAAAAACGACTAGTATAAACATGTTAAAAGAAGAGAGGAGTTCGCAAGTTTATCAATCGTTCCCGCGAAGTTAAGAAATTTCTGTTGAGATATTCTTTTTAGAGTTGCATCTTTGTTATATTATGCATTTGTAAACATTTGTAAAGATATTGATTATGGTCTTTGCAAGTATTTTTTTTTATATATGCATATGGAGTGAGAAATGGGTAGTATCATATGCATATATTTTTTGTCTTATATTTACGTAATGCGAACATTGTCAATCTTGTAAGGGTTAATGGATTTCCTTTTCTTGGTTGGTTACCCTCAAGACGAGAGTGCACCGCCACCGTCATTACCTCTGAATAAGAAGAATGATCATATTATCATCCTCGTTATATAAATTCGGGCGATATGATTTGTATTTGTGTCTGTTTGTTTGTACTAAAGCTATATGAAGACCTTAAAAAAGACATATTGATTACAGCAAAGTATTTTATAATCCTTTTGATTGCAATGAATTCTTAATATTGGGATGTTTTGGCGATTTAACCCTAAACGACGTGTCAAGACTTTTACCATTATTGCTCCGTAACGGAATATGGGGAATGGGGTCGGGGGATGGAGGCTTTCCCTGTTCTCGGACTTTGCGTGTGTCGCAGCTGTATGCATTTTTGTTTGATTGTGTGCTTCTTCCCCTTATTCTTATTCTTTTATTTGCTTTGGAGAGGAGTAGAGACACCCTTTAGGTGAGCGTATTAGTCATCATTAGAGGGCATTTATGGATTATGATGAATTAGAAGGGGGGGTCACCCCGTCTGTAGCAGGATAATTATCGATTCAGTTACAAATTCAAACACGGTGAAAATTGGTGGTGTGGGGGGAGGGGGAGGGGGAGGGAATGGGGGGAACTAGTACGTCCATCGGTCTTTTTGTGCTATTTGTTTGTTTGCGTCTTCTTCCTCTACCATTATTTCTTCCTATCGGGGTATGAGGGAGTGTGGATCGGGGGCAGTAGGAACGGAAGGGGGTGTTCCCTGTTCTCCGGACTTTGCGTATGTCAGCACTGGGTGCATGTTTGTTTTGTTTGTGTGCTTCTTCTTCCTCTTATTCAGTTTTTCTTATTACTTCGGGGAGGAGGAGACATCCCTTTAGGTTAGGGATCATTAGAGGGACTTTATGGGTTATGATGAATTAAGAGGGTGATCACTCGTCTGTAGCAGGATTAATTATCGATTCAGTTACAAGATCAAAAATGGTGCAATTGCCAAAGTGTTTTTACAATCGAAATAAAGGTATATATTTTATGACGAATTTTTAATCCTTTACACTTAATTGTATTCTTATCTCTGGTACAGTGAGAGAGGAGCAGAAATTATCGGTCATTAGCAGACCTGTGTGACCTATTTATTATTGATTTTAACAAATTTTAGTCATTAGGAGAGACGGTTTTTCCCTCGTCTGTAACAGAATCAATTCTCGATCTCGGGACAAGTTTAAACATGGTAATATTTCGGTGTGGGTGGGAGGAGCCGCGGGTGAGTCATCTGTAGCATCTGCCTACGGTAATGATTTTGGTTACGGATATTGGTCATCTTTCTGTTATGATGTACTATTTTGGGCTGTAAGGTGTGCGTGTTATCATCATTAGCTACGGTCTGTAGGTTACTGCTTTCACTCTCGACAAGGTTATGTGGTTACGCGGTGATCATTTATCTATGTCAACCTGCATTGGAGGAGATCCTCGTCTGTACATCACGGCTAGGGGTAATGATTTCGGATACGGATATTGATTAGTTATACATCAGTGGTCTTTCTGTATGAGCACCATTTCAACCGAAGGTGGGGCGCGTTAGCATCGTGCTATGGTCAGTGGTTGCCTCGTGTCATTAACCTGCTTTTCCCATAAGGTTGTGTGGTACCTGTGATCATTGATCTATGTCACCTGTCACCTACATTGGAGGGGATATCGTCTGTAGTACATCATTGTTTCATTTTTTTTCCTTATGATGCGGGATTACGACATAAATGCATATTGAAAGTAGGTTAATGATTTCCGGGTATGATTATTTTTGTGGACATTGGTTGCGGTTGCGGTTTGTGGTTTCGTCAAGGTCACTGTTACGTCACGGTCATGACTACTTTCACATTCATGTCGTACATGAAGTGAGCGATTTTTTCCCCCTACTATCCTGCTTTCACTCTCGAAGGGTTTTGTGGGTTACGCTGTGATCATTAAACTATGTCCACCGGTCACCTGCATTGGAGGGGATACTCGTCTGTAGTCATCATTTTTTTTCATTATTTTTTTCTTATGATGCGTCATGTACGAACATAAAATGCATATGTGAAGTGGTTAATGATTTCCGGGGATTGATTATGTTGTTTTGGACATTGGTTGCGGTTTGCGGTTGTGGTTTCGTCACGGTCAGCTGATTTCGTCAGGGTCACTGATCTACTTTCACATTTATTTACGTACATGAAAGGGTGCATTGGGCGAATAGTT
>NC_051395.1:44191444-44193944 GCF_015228065.2 Penaeus monodon | reverse complement strand
TTTTTTCTTTTTTTTTTACTCACGCTGAGGCGCATAGAAAGATCTTGTTAAAAGGAATATGAAGGTCTGATTTCATGATTTCATAATTACAGTGTTTTGCCAGTTTTAATATCAAACAGATATTTACAATCTTTTGCTTGTTAAAAATGTCATCTTTAGTGGACGATAAATAGTGGTTTAGTGAGTAAAATACATTTGAGATCTGCGTAGTACTTCTCTTTATACTATTAATAATGATTTCATAAAATGCAAGAAAATAAATGTATATTATATTACAGCGATTTAAAGGACGTGAGAATCCATAAAAAGAACAAAAAATTTTCATATACCAAGTTACATAAAACGAATCCACACTCTAATATTCTCTTTAAGCAATAACAAAATAATTTCAAGCTATTATCATTATTGTTGTTGTTGTTGTTGTAGTTGTAGTTGTAGTTGTAGTTGTAGTTGTAGTTGTAGTTGTAGTTGTTGTTGTTGTTGTTGTTGTTGTTGTTGTTGTTGTAGTTGTAGTAGTAGTAGTAGTTGTTGTTGTTGTTATTGGTATTATCATCATTATTACTTTATAACGCTTCAAATAGTTATATAGTGCGGTCTGAGAAAATAGTTCGTATCTTTACTAGTAGTTTCCTTTGTCATTTTCCTTATGATGATCATGATCATATTGATGATGCTGATGATATTGATGGTAATGGGGATGATGATGATGATATTGATGGTAATGGGGATGATGATGATGATGAGGATGAAGATGAAGATGAAGATGAAGATGAAGATGAAGATAAAGATGAAGATGAAGATGAAGATGAAGATGGTAATGATAATGATATTGATTATGATTATGATTATGATTATGATTATGATTATGATTATGTTTATGATTATGAAATGTAATGATAATGATAATGAAAATGAAAATGATAATGATAATATATGATAATGATAAGGAAAAGGATAAGGTAAGGATGATGGTGATGAAGATGAGAAGAAAGAAAAAAATATATATATTTAACACACACACACCACACACACACACACACCACACACACACACACACACACACACATACACACACCATACATATATATATATATATATATATATATTTTAAAATTATATATAGATAGATAGATAGATAGATAGATAGATAGATAGATAGATAGATATAGATAGATATATACATATACATATATATATGACTGCCGCGATGGACCGGTGGTTAGAGCACTGGACTCCGACCCTCATGGTCCAGAGTTCAATTCCCGTCGCGGCAGTCGGAAAAATGCCTGCGCTCTGACTGCTCGCTCGAGCCCTAGAAAACGACATCTCGCCTTGAGAAGTAAAAACGCGGGTGTCGAAGGGAAGTCGCCGCCGTGGCACAGGTTTTTAAGTGCACCGATCCGCGGTTGATTAGGAGGGGCATCCAAGCAGGCAAGGGTGGGACTGCCAAATAACCTCTAAAATAATGAATTGAGTGAGGCCGATTTCCTGCAGTGGAATAAATGGCTATTAAAAATAATAATAATGATAAATAAATAAAGTAAAAATAAATAAATAAATAAATAGATAAACAATATATATATATTATATATATGTTATATATATATATATATTACATATGTTATATATATTATATATGTGTGTTTTGTGTGTGTGTGTGTGTGTGTGTAAGTGTGTATGTGTGCGTGTAATCCGTCACCCATGTGTGTGTGTGTGTCTGTGTGTGTGTGTGTTTTGTGTGGCATATACATATATACACATACACATATGAATCAGTGAAACAACGAATTAGAGATTTTTTTAGATAAAGGATCTTCATGTTAAGTTATTAAAGATAATTATCCCTAATTTCTAAGGGAATCAAAAAGACATTTAATTGCGTAATAGCAGTAAATATCAGACAGATGCTTACTTTAATATTTTAGAAATTACTGATAAAAGGATAGTAATAGTAACGGGATACCACCTGAAGCAGCATAGTAGTAATAATAAAAAAAAAAAGAAATTGGCATAAATGGGAGAACTTAACAACAACACTTTACTTTAATATACGAAAAAGTAATAATATTAGTCATGCAAATCAGTAAGCATCAATAGCAGCAACAATACCAATGAGAGTTGAGGGTTAGTAGTAGTAATAATAGCATCTGAAGCAGTAATAGCAGCAATACCAAAAGGGGAATAATAATATAACGACATCAAAGTAAGGAACAGGTGGGTAGCATTTGGTACGACAGGAATTAAACTTGGGAAAAATTTGTTCGCGTATAGTGAAACTCTCATGGTGTGTGTGTGTTTGTGTGTATGTTGTGTGTGTGTGTGTGTGTATGTGTGTGTGGGGTGTGTTGTGTGTTGTGGGGTGTGTGTGTGGTGTGTGGGGTGTTGTTGGTGTGTGTGTGTTTTGGTGTGTGTGTGTGTGGGGTGAAATACCTTTGGCTAAAAAACACCATTAATAAGAGTACAAAACAGCGTATTATTACACAAAACAAAGGAAAGACCA
>NC_051395.1:44178944-44186444 GCF_015228065.2 Penaeus monodon | reverse complement strand
CTAAGACAAAATTTAAATTTTTTTATTACTTCCAGGGCATTAATAAGTTGGAACCACGAAGATGGCAGCAGCCTTTTGGTGAAATCGGGAATGGGTGATGACACTTTTCAAATCCCATGTTGTCTAAAAAGACGTTTAAATTTAACCTCCTTACTTTGAAAAGTGTCATCACCCATTCCCGATTTTCAAAGTCCCATGTGTCTAAAAAAACGTTAATTTAACCTCCTTACTTTGAAAAGTGTCATCACCCATTCCCGATTTTCAAAGTCCCATGTGTCTAAAAAGACGTTAATTTAACCTCCTTTCTCCTTAATGTCAGTTTTGGAAGAAAGGGGCATGGCAGAAGTACGAAAAAATATAGGAGGTAACCTCGTGTTCCATTAGAAATGAAGTCTGCCATGTTCCTGTGGTACATGGCAAATCAGAATTAATTTAGAGAGATTGGAGACAAGTTCAATGTGTCCGGTCACTGCAAATGGCTCATAGTCAGTGCGCTGGACAGTGTTTGCAATTAACAGCTTCATTCATACCTCATCCCTTTGTCCATGAAAATGAAAAGCTTCGTAGCTCTAGAGTATTTCGAAGATCATGTGGTAAAGATAGTTATTAGTTCAATTAAGGGGTGCTATATGAAGATCAAAAAACTCAGTCGATATGGTATAGACTACATGAATCGAAAAGGATATTATTCAATACTATTCAAATTTATAAATGTTTCTGTTGGAGCTCATGATTCCGTCTCCTTCGTACAAGCCAATTTTTTTTCAAAAGAGCAAAGAAGATGGCAGGATATTTCTCGCGGGTGACACTGTAGCGTTGCAAATGCTTTTTTTGGGATTTCGTCTACACACCAAAAGGGATATTGGAGAAAAAAACTTACATAACTGTCATCACTGAAAATGTCTTTGGAAGAATGAAATGTAAGTTCCAGAGCACACGAGATTTTTCAAAACACGCGTTTGCTGACATGCAAGATTGTTATGATAGCCTGGACTCTTCATAACAGTGGGATGGAAGAAAGGTGCAGTGAACACCCCCCAAAGGGTGCCCTAGACATGACAACGAAAATAAAAACTTCGGAGCAAGGAAATATTTAAAGTTATGGCCACGAAAATGTATACTAAAGTTCAGTGTGTTAAAAAAGGGTAACTAAGAAGTGTCCAATGTGTTCATAGAAAAGGTAAAAGTAAGAAAGTATAGGTAGTGGACCACTTCATGAAAAAATTTAAGCTTATTTTTTTACCATTTATTTATTTTTTACCATTTATTTATTCATTATTATTTTCAGCCTACTAAAGAATGACATTGGTTGCTTTTCCTGTTCCCGCCCAAACGGTGTAAAATCAGGCAGTGTAATAGCTCCAGGGGAGATCTCTGCCATGGATTTAGCTAGTACAATTGCAACATCATTTTTGTCTGTGAGGATTATGCCATCTGTCTTCACAACAGGTGGTGGTCATAATATCTTGTAGCATACACAGACTAGGTTACATGAAGCTATCAGATGTTGCAGTTTTTCCCCCATTTTGCATGAATTCCCTGACATTTTCTGTTGCTATCCAGTTTTTCAGGTTTGACAAACTACCTTTTCATAAAGTGTTTGGAAGCCCCTGGGGTTAAAGGCCTGCCCACACCTTTAGGCTGTCCTTTACAGCCCCTTTGGAAGTACTCCTTGAATGGGTGTTCACCTGTGGAATAGTTTCCACAGGCTTCCTTTGGATGAATGTGACCTTTGGTTCAGAAGCTTCTGTCTAGCAGTGGAGGCTCCTGTGGATGTGGGGGGAGCTGGGGGCTGTCATGGTGAGGCCTTTGAGCCCGCCTGATGGCTCTAAAGTCCTTACTTTGGGAGGAGTCTCCTCAATAGACCCTCACTCCGTTTCAGGTGGAAAAAACTCGCCAGAGGACTGAGGCTAAATGTAGTGGCAGTGTGAAGTATTGGAATGAAAGGGATAGCGGGAAGGAAGATGGGCTAGAACCCAGGCAAAGGGGCTCACCTTGGGTGTGCAAACAGCACACAGGCACGTCACTTTTTTCTGGAAAACTTTCTCCTTGCTTTCCTTATTACCATACTTTTTCAAATTTGTCCCTTTTACATTGCTTTGACGAAGCTTCATGAGCTTCTTTGCAGTGGTAACAGTATATTGAACTTAGACAGTTGTCATTTTTTTGACCTGTTGTCAAGGAGTTTGACACACTTTTGGGTTGTCCATTTCCTTAAAATGGCAAGAGTTAGCTTCATACCCATTATCCTGGCAGTGGAAGCACCGCATAGTGTAGGCACATAGGGCTTTACCTTGGGGTGGTACCATGACAACTTGACTGATTCTGGAAGGACTAATGTTAAAAGTTAGAAGGAGAGCTGGTGTCGATTGTTGCAACTATCAGCTTTCTTTTTAATACTTTTATGACACTACATTAAAATTCTTAGTTCCTCTAACATTTCTCCTCAGAATGCCTCCCCAGGTCTCGGGAAAAAAAGACAATTCCCTTGCACCGATTAAGTGTTTGTGAGTAGAACATGAGATTTGAGCCCCAGTAATGTCGCATATGGCATGCAGACGGTCCTCTCGTCTGGTGATGAAACCAACTATCAGGCAAACCATCTCATTGTGGGGTGGTGCGAGGATCCGTTGAAACCCTCAACTATTTTCCAATGTACTAAAAAATATCAAGACCATGATTGATATACCATCACTACTTCATTACTAGGTTATTTACTAATAAGATACTTTCATATTTACCAGTTAAAATTTCCTTAATGGATTGAGGAGGACTTTTTCCATCTTGCCTGGTTTGGGAGCCTGGGAACCATTACAATTTTCCCTTTTTACCTTTTGGAGGCTGGAAAGGTTCCCCTCCAACAAAATCCCATCATCAGACTCACCCCAGCCAATGCACACGATCCACATACGGCCAACAACATATAAACATCCGCAGGCATCCAACGTAAGGATAAAACTTCGTGGTGGCCGACATTACCCTCCCCCTTTCTTGGAGCAGTCTTCCTGGCCCACTACCAGCTCCTCGTCGACGTCTTCAGTGGGAGTATGGTTGATGCAGCTTCCTCGCCACCACCCTAATAACTGTGACAACCTCGCCTTTCAGGTGATTGATGCTGCAGATGACTACGCACACCTCCACAACTCCTACTCCGATGTTTACACCCAAGCTTCGCCAAGACTCCAGCCAAGCATGGGATCTATCACCATGTCAAGACATCAGGCCCTCCAATGTTCTCCAAGTTTCGTTGGTTATCACCCGACAAACTCCAGCGGGAAAGCAGACCTTCGAAGAAGACATCCCCAAACCGCGGTCACCATGCCCTTTGGTACTTTCACTTTCAACTACAGCAATTTTAGTCTCAGAAATCCCGGAGTCACCATTCAGCAGACGATGGATGGTTCTTGGGTGATTTATCCTTCTGCGTTTGCTACATCAATGACAACCTCATATCCTCCAAACAGGAACCATCTGCGAGACAGCTCTACAGTTTTAGACTACCTGCAGCAGAGTGGCCTGGTAGTGCGATATGACAAGTGTGTTTTCGGCGTTAGAGAGGTGAACTTCCTGGGGCAGTTTGCCAGCAACATTGCTATTGGAGCTGTCCTTGAGCAGGTGTCAGAGGACTGCCCGCCCTTTGAGTTTTTTTCAGCCACAAGTACTGAAGGCTGAAAAGAACAAACTCAACTGATGCATGGTCCCTCTGCCAGTGCTGTCATCTTTCCACCATCACCGAGTTCAATGCTCCATTCGACACCTGCCAGGCAGGAAGAATCCTGTAGCTAACACCTCTCCAGAGTTTCCATTGACGTGTATTTCATTTAAAGGGCTCGACAACAACAACTCGCTAAAGAGCAGCAAAAGGACCCTGCGGACGAAGCGGGGTACCACAAACCTCTGCAACATCCATACATATGTACACAGAAACTCTCTTCCGTGTTGATACAATGGAAGAAAAAACCCCCAATACAAAAACTAGATTTATTGAAAATAACTACAGTTTTCGAAATCCACCTGAATTACATCCTCAGTTCTGAGGGTGGAATCCAGTGGATTTATTTCTGTGTATGCTCCTAATGATGTTAATGAATTTGATGTGAAAGAGATGTTTTACGCCAAAATTTTATCTGTGACAGACAGCTGTCCTCGGCGAGATATTCGTATGTTCTGGGTGATTTCAATGCGATTTTCTAGCTGCAACCGAGCTTGCTATGAGATGTCTTTGTCCCCCATGGCTCTGGAACTGATGCTGGCAATGAGAATAACCTCCTTTTCTGGACTAGGTCACTGCTAAGAAGGGAAAAGGGACAGTTTATCAAGAATCTTTCAGAGAAGGTCGAAAGCCTTTCCTAGTAAAAGACCTTCCTCCTACCTACCAAGCTTTGAGAAAGTTGAATTCAAAGCCCTCCTCACAGATGACTGCAGTCTGCTCAGCAAGTGGCCAGATACTCTCAGATCCTGATGGGGTGCAGGTGCGTTGGGCTGAGTATTTTGAGCATTTGGACCAGGTTGATCTACCAACAAGTAACTTTGATGCAGGTAGTGTTGAGATTCCTTTGCCAGACCCACCCATCAGAGAGGATCCAACCTCCATGAATGAAGTCCAAAATCTCCAAGCTGAAGATTGGTAAAGCAGCAGGTGTCTGCAGCATCCCAGCTGAACTGTTAAAGGCTGGTGGAGAACCTATGGCAAGGGGTTTGCATGCTGTCCTGTCTGCAATCTGGCAGACTGGTGCCATTGCCTTCACCTGCTGAGGCGTGTGGTCATCCCTCTCTGGAAAGGGAAACGGGGTTGGTGGAACTGCAGCAATCACCGAGGCATTACATTGCTCGGGACACCACACACACAACACACACCACCCCACACACACACACAACACACACACACACACACACACACACACACACACACACACAGATATTATATATATATATATATATATATTATATATATATAATATATATATATATATATATTTTATATATATATATATATATAAAATATATATTATGTATGTGTGTGTGTTAAGATCTACACACACACATGTATATACATATATACAGACAGATGTATATGTTTTTTAATTATATACATATGTGTATTTATATGTATATATGCAAAATATACATATTAAAAATATATATGATTTATACGTATAAAATATATAATATATACATATATATACATATAATATATATACATAATTACACACACACACACACACACACACACACACAAAAACACACACCACACACACAAACACACACTATATATATTTTAATATATATATAAAATATATATATATATATATATATATTATATATATATATATTTTGTATAATATATGTATATATATATATATACTTTTAATATTAGATATATATATAATTTTATTTATAATATATAACATATATAATATATGTAAAAAATATATAATATATATGTGTAATATATATACATTTATACACACACACACACACACACACACACACACACACAACACACACACACACACACACAAAAAACACACACATAATTATATATATTATATATATATATATATAATATATATAATTATATATATATATATATATATTTTATAATGTATGATATATATAATATAATAATGAATATGCACACAAAACACACATTCTTCGAAACGAAGAGGTAGACTTAACACGCCGTAATCAGTTTCATGTTTATTAACAAACATGTCGATAATAAATCATATCTCCATCATCAGTGCTGTAATTTTGAACCAAATAAAAATCAGACAATATAAAAAAATAAAGGGTTTTTCTAAGTTAACAATGGTAATTTAAAAAAAATTCTTTTTTATAATTGAAACAAAAACAGAAACAGAAACAATTGCAAACAAAAAATAAAGAAAAATTTAAAAATGAATGCAGTAAAAAAAACAGGATAAATAACATGAGAAAAAAACCAATAGGGTGATTATAGTGATGAAAGCATTTTAGTTAGTACAAGGGGGGTTTTCGGTAAGGGTGTTGTTACTGGGGTTTATCTTCGAATCCAATGATTCGAGATCGGGTCTAGACGGAAGAGGACGGGATAGAATATTGAATTTGTGGGGAAAAAAAGGCGTGAGTAGGGTGCTCCTTATGGCCGAGAAAGATTTACAGTCCTTTGGTTAATACGGTGAACCATAAAGCAAAAGTAAATGAGCAGGGTTAATAATCTTTATTTCAATTCTGGAGGTTTAAATTTTAGTATAGATTTTTCTAGGATTTGGGAAGGCTTTATTTCAAAAGTGTTTTCTTTTTTATTTGTTTAATAGTTCTGAAGCTATTATTTTTCTTTTTACTGTCGTCAATTTTTATAATTATCATTATTTTTTAGTATGGTATTATTTTATTACCCTCTTTCTTTTGTTCCCCCTTTTTCCAAATCATATCATCATCATCAGAGCAGCAACACAGCAGCAAAAAATAAATCAACAACATCGTTTTATTAAATTTAGTTATATAGCAATTATTTTTGCTTTTTTGGTATTATGTATTATTTTTACGTCTTTTTTTTTTTTCATCATTACGTATCTTATTATAATTTTGTTATCGAAATAGAAAAATGGAACCGAATTTTCATTCTTACATACAACAGAAAAATGAATTTTAAGAACAAAAAATACAAGACAAAGAGAATAACAGTGAAAAAAAATAGAGGCAAAATCGAGAACAAAAAAACAAATGAGAATATTTTTTCTGTGGCCTGTTGTTTTCTTTGTCTTCACTTAACTTTCGTTTTCCATATTTTGATCTTTTATTATCTATTTGTCTGGTGCTGTTTAAATTTGTAGATAAAAGGTAGATAGCAGGGGATTTTGTTGAGTATGTATAGTATATATATATATATATTATATTATAATATATATATATATATATATATATATATTTATATATATAATACACACACATAAGGACCAAGCTAGGTCTTTAAGGCCCTTTATACTGCCAGTTTTTTTCCGTTGGATGCGAAACCTGAGTACAGTGTTTGGAGTCCGTGTGAGGGCCCTTTTAACAAGTCCCCACTTACAGTTTGGGGGGACCAGGGGCCAGCCCACGGCTACGCAGGAATTGGATGGGACCCGTTACTTGCAATCCGGGACCCGGGAACTCAAACTTATGGGGCCCCCAGCTTGTTTCTCCATTAGGTTTCCCCTTTCGAGACAATCCCGGGGGGAAAGGGGGCATGGGACGACCCCAGGATCCCTGGCTTTGGGGAGCTCGAGATCCGGCGAGGATTAGGATGGCCGAGGAGGGCCTGAGAAGACTCGCTATGAGGACCCCGTGGCTGGGAAACGAAGGGGGATGCGGCATCACCCCCGCGGCCCCCTGGAAAAAAAAAAAAAAAAAAAAAAAAAAAAAACCCCCAAAAACACAACCCCACACAAAAAACCCCAACACAAAAAAACCCAAAAAAAAAAACAAAAAAAAAACACACACACACAAAACCCCACCCAAAAAAAAAAAAAAAAAAAA
>NC_051395.1:44169337-44176837 GCF_015228065.2 Penaeus monodon | reverse complement strand
TATCACTTATGAACTAATAGCCTTCCTAATATCCTAGAAAAATCTATACTAAGTTAAGCCTCCAGAAGTTGAACTAATGATTATTACACTGCTCATTTACTTTTCTGCTTTATAGGTTGACTACCGTATTAAACCAGAAGAGACTGTACTCTTTCTCGGCCATAAGAGAGCACTCATACTCACAGCCTTTTTTCCACACAAAATTCAATATTCTATCCTGTCACTCTTCCTGTCTAGACCTCGTTATCTCGAAGTCATTGTTGATTCGTAAGATGAAACCCGAGCTAAACAACACCATTACCGAAACCACCCTGTGTACTAACTAACTGCTTTCACTCACTGATAATCACCCATATTGGTTATTTTCTCATGTTATTTATCCTGTTTTTTCACTGCATTCATTCTTATTATATCTTTATTGTTTTGTTCGCAGTTTGTTTCTGTTACTGTTCTTGTTTCAATTATAAAAAAGAATTTTTTTCTTACATACCATTGTTAACTTAGAAAAACCCTTTATTTTTTTTATATTGTCTGATTGTTATTTTGGTTCAAAATTACAGCACTGATGATGGAGATATGATTTAGTATCGACATGTTTGTTAATAAACATGAAACTGATTACGGCCGTGTTAGTCTACCTCTTCGTTTCGAAGAATGTGTGTGTGTGTGCATATTCATTATATATATTATATATATCATACATTATAAACATATATATATATATATATATATATTATATTTTATATATATATATATATATATATATATATATATATATGTGTGTGTGTGTGTGTGTGTGTGTGTGTGTGTGTGTGTGTGTGTGTGTGTGTGTGTGTGTGTGTGTATAAATGTATATATATTACACATATATATTATATATTTTTTACATATATTATATATGTTATATATTATAAATATATATAATATATATATATATAGTATATATATATATATATATATATATATAAATTATACATATATATATATATATATATATATATATATATATATATATATATATATATATATATATATATATGTGTGTGTGTGTGTGTGTGTGTGTGTGTGTGTGTGTGTGTGTGTGTGTGTGTGTGTGTAATTATGTATATATATTATATGTATATATATGTATATATTATATATTTTATACGTATAAATCATATATATTATATATATGTATATATGCATATATATACATATAAATACACATATGTATATAATATATAAACATATACATCTGTCTGTATATATATGTATATACATGTGTGTGTGTAGATCTTAAACACACACACATACATACATATATATAATATATATATAATAATATATATATATATATATATATATATATATATATATATATATATATATATATCTGGGGGTGTGTGTGTGTGTGTGTGTGTGTGTGTGTGTTGTGTGTGTGTGTGTGTGTGTGTGTGTGTGTGTGTGTGTGTGTGTGTACCGAGCAATGTAATGCCTCGGTGATTGCTGCAGTTCCACCAACCCCGTTTCCCTTTCCAGAGAGGGATGACCACACGCCTCAGCAGGTGAAGGCAATGGCACCAGTCTGCCAGATTGCAGACAGGACAACATGCAAACCCCTTGCCATAGGTTCTCCACCAGCCTTTAACAGTTCAGCTGGGATGCTGCAGACACCTGCTGCTTTACCAATCTTCAGCTTGGAGATTTTGGACTTCATTCATGGAGGTTGGATCCTCTCTGATGGGTGGGTCTGGCAAAGGAATCTCAACACTACCTGCATCAAAGTTACTTGTTGGTAGATCAACCTGGTCCAAATGCTCAAAATACTCAGCCCAACGCACCTGCACCCCATCAGGATCTGAGAGTATCTGGCCACTTGCTGAGCAGACTGCAGTCATCTGTGAGGAGGGCTTTGAATTCAACTTTCTAAAAAGCTTGGTGGGTAGGGGAAGGTCATTACTAGGAAAGGGCTTTCGACCTTCTCTGCCAAGATTCTTGATAACTGTCCCTTTTCCCTTCTTACAGTGACCTAGCCCCAGAAAAGGAGGTTATTCTCATTGCCAGCATCAGTTCCAGAGCCAGGGGGACAACAGACATCTCATAGCAAGCTCGGTTGCAGCTAGATTCGCATTGAAAATCACCCAGAACAATACGAATATCTCGCCGAGGACAGCTGTCTGTCACAGATACAAGTTTTGGCTTTAAAAACATCTCTTTCACATCAAATTCATTAACATCATTAGGAGCATACACAGCAATAAATCCACCTGGATTCCATCCTCAGACCTGAGGATGTAATTCAGGTGGATTTCGAAACTGTAGTTTTTTTTCAATAAATCTAGTTTTTGTATTGGGGGTTTTTTCTTCCATTGTATCAAACGGAAGAGAGTTTCTGTGTACATATGTATGGATGTTGCAGAGGTTTGTGGTACCCGCTTCGTCCGCAGGGTCCTGTTGCTGTGCTTTAGCGAGTTGGTTGTTGTCGAGTCCTTAATAAAATACACGTCAATGGAAACTCTGGAGAGGGTGTTGGGCTACAGGATTTTTCCTCCCTGGCAGGTGTCGAATGGAGCAGTGAACTCGGTGATGGTGGAAAGATGACAGCCTGGCAGAGGGACCATGCATCAGTTGAGTAGTTCTTTTCAGCCTTCAGTAACTTGTGGTGAAGAAACTCAAGGGCGGGGCAGTCCTCTGACACCTGCTCAAGGACAGCTCCAATAGCAATGTTGCTGGCATCTGCCCAGGAAGTTCACCTCTCTAACGCCGAAAACACACTTGTCATATCGCACTACCAGGCCACTCTGCTGCAGGTAGTCTAAATGTAGAGCTGTCTCGCAGATGTTCCTGTTTGGAGGATATGAGGGTTTTTCATGATGTAGCAAACGCAGAAGGATAAATCACCCAAGATACCATCCATCGTCTGCTGAATGGGACTCCGGCATTTCTGAGACTAAAATGCTGTAGTGAAAGTGAAAGTACCAAAGGGCATGGTGACCGGGGTTTTTGGGGGATGTCTTCTTCGAAGGTCTGCTTTCCCGCTGGGAGTTTGTCGGGTGATAACCAACGAAACTTGGAGAACATTGGAGGGCCTGATGTCTTGACATGGTGATAGATCCCATGCTTTGGGTGGAGTCTTGGCGAAACTTGGGTGTAAACATCGGAGTAAAGGGGTTGTGGAGGTGTGCGTAGTCATCTGCAGCATCAATCACCTGAAAGGCGAGGTTGTCAGCAGTTATTAGGGTGGTGGCGAGGGAAGCTGCATCAACCATACTGCCACTGAAGACGTCGACGAGGAGCTGGTAGTGGGCCAGGAAGTCTGCTCCAAGCAAGGGGAGGGTAATGTCGGCCACCACGAAGTTTTATCCATACGTATGGATGCCGCTGCGGATGTTTATATGTTGTTGGCCGTATGTGGGGATCGGTGTGCCCCCTTGGCTGTGGGAGTCTGATGATGGGATGTTGTTGGAGGGGAAACCTTTCCAGCCTCCAAAAGGTAAGAATGGAAATTGTAATGGTTCCCAGGCTCCCAAACCAGGCAAGATGGAAAAAAGTCCTCCTCAATCCATTAAGGAAATCTTAACTGGTAAATATGAAAGTATCTTATATAGTAAATATACCTAGTAATGAAGTAGTGATGGTATATCAATCATGGATCTTGATATTTTTTTAGTACATAGGAAAATAGTTGAGGTGTTTCAACGTGATCCTCGCACCACCCCACAATGAGATGGTAGCGTAATAGATGAGGTTTCATCACCAGACGAGAGTGACCGTCTGCATGCCATATGCGACATTACTGGGGCTCAAATCTCATGTTCTACTCACAAAACACTTAATCGGTGCAAGGGAATTGTCTTTTCCAGAGACCTGGGGAGGCATTCTGAGGAGAAACTGTTAGAGGAACTAAAGAATTTTAATGTAGTGTCATAAAAAGTATTTAAAAAGAAAGCTGATAGTTTGCAACAATCGACACCAGCTCTCCTTCTAACTTTTAAACATTAGTCCTTCCAGAATCAGTCAAGTTGTCATGGTACCACCACAAGGTAAAGCCATATGTGCCTAACACTATGCGGTGCTTCCACTGCCAGGATAATGGGTATGAAGCTAACTCTTGCCATTTTAAGGAAATGGACAACCAAGAGTGTGTCATCTCCTTGACAACAGGTCAAGAAAATGACAACTGTCTAAGTTCAATATACTGTTACCACTGCAAAGAAGCTCATGAAGCTTCGTCAAAGCAATGTAAAAGGTACAAATTTGAAAAAGTATTGGTAATAAGGAGCAAGGAGAAAGTTTTCCAGAAGCAAAGTGACGTGCCTGTGTGCTGTTTGCACAGCCAGGTGAGTCCTTTGCCTCGGTTCTAGCCCATCTTCCTTCCCGCTATCCCTTTCATTCCAATACTTCACACTGCACTACATTTAGCTCAGTCCTCTGGCGAGTTGTTTCACCAAAAACGGAGTGAGGGGTCTATTGAGGAGACTCCTCCCAAAGTAAGGACTTTAGAGCCATCAGGCAGGCTCAAGAGGCCTCACCAGTGACAGCCCCAGCTGCCCCCACATCCACAGGAGCCTCCACTGCTAGACAGAATGCTTCTGAACCAAAGGCTCACATTCATCCAAAGGAAGCCTGTGGAAACTAGTTCCACAGGTGAACAACCATTCAAGAGTACTTCCAAGGGTGCTGTAAAGGGACAGCCTAAAGGTGTGGGGCAGGCCTTAACCACAGGTGCTTCCAAACACTTTATGAAGAGGTAGTTTGTCAACCTGAAGAACTGGATAGCAACAGAACTGTCAGGGAATTCATGCAAAATGGGAAGAACTGCAACATCTGATAGCTTCATGTAACCTAGTCTGTGTATGCCTACAAGATATTATGACCACCACCTGTTGTGAAGACAGATGGCATAATCCTCACAGACAAAAATGATGTTGCAATTGTACTAGCTAAATCCATGGCAGAGATCTCCCCTGGAGCATATTACACTGCCTGATTTTACACCGTTTGGGCTGAACAGGAAAAGCAACCAATGTCATTCTTTAGTAGGACTGCAATAATAATGAATAAATAAATGGTAAAAAATAAATAAATGGTAAAAAAATAAGCTTAAATCTTTTCAATGAAGTGGTCACTACCTAATACTTTCTTACTTTACCTTTTCTATGAACACATGGACACTTTCTTAGTTACCCTTTTTTAACACACTGAACTTTAGTAGTACATCTTCGTGGCCATAACTTTCATATTTCCATTGCTCCGAAGTTTTTATTTTCGTTGTCATGTCTAGGGCAGCCTTGGGGGTGTTCACTGCACCTTTCTTCCATACACATGTTATGAAGAGTCCAGGCTATCATAACAATCTTGCATGTCAGCAAACGCGTGTTTTGTAAATCTCGTGTGCTCTGGAACTTACATTTCATTCTTCCAAAGACATTTTCAGTGATGACAGTTATGTAAGTTTTTTTTCTCCAATATCCCTTTTTGGTGTGTAGACGAAATGCCAAAAAGCATTTGCAACGCATACAGTGTCACCCAGCGAGAAATATCCTGCCATCTTCTTTGCTCTTTCTGAAAAAAAATTGGCTTGTACGAAGGAGACGGACATCATGAAGCTCCAACAGAAACATTTATAAATTTGAATAGTATTGAATAATATCCTTTCGATTCATGTAGTCTATACCATATCGACTGAGTTTTTGATCTTCATATAGCACCCATTAATTGAACTAATAACTATCTTTACCACATGATCTTCGAAATACTCTAGAGCTACGAAGCTTTTCATTTTCACTGGGACAAGGTATGAGGTATGAATGAAGCTGTTAATTGGCAAACACTGTCCAGCGCACTGACTATGATGCCATTTGCAGTAGACCGAGACACATTGAACTTGTCTCCAATCTCTCTAAATTAATTCTGATTTGCCATGTACCACAGGAACATGGCAGACTTCATTTCTAATGGAACACGAGGTTACCCTCCTATATTTTTCGTACTTCTGCCATGCTCTTTCTTCCAAAACTGACATTTAAGGAGGAAAGGAGGTTAATTAAGTAGCGTACTTTGTTTTAGACACATGGACTTTTGAAAATCGTGAAATGGGTGATGACACTTTTTCAAAGTAAGGAGGTTAAATTAACGTCTTTTTAGACACATGGGACTTTGAAAAGTGTCATCACCCATTCCCGATTTCACCAAAAGGCTGCTGCCATCTTCTGTGGTTCCAACTTATTAATGCCCTGGAAGTAATATAAAATTATTTGTCTTAGAAAGGAATCACAAATAACCTCTATAATAAGACAACAGTACGCCAAGATAAAGTTGTGTTCACGAGATCTAAATAAATTTTTAAGGTAATCAACATTCTATATGTGAAGCTTTGTGGATGCAAAAGGTAAAGATACTGTCATGAAGTGTAAAACTTAAAACAGCTTGCTTTGAATATGTGATTTTTCTTTTAATGATTTATGATTTAAGATTACTTAAACGGCCTTGAAAACCCTGTATGTGTTCTACACTGCAATCACAAATATTACCCCACCAAAGCAATACATTTTCAGAGGTTTTCGATCTGCCATGTATAACAATCTTTTGAAACAAGCAAGTTAATGCATTGGCAATCTTGAGGGCTTTTCCTCGGGGCTAAAAATATAAGTTAATCAAACAATAGTATTGTCGCAGAATATCAAGGTGTCTGTTGGTTGTTTATTAGAAGGTTAATTGTAATGAGGTTGAAGACTCTCGGAACATAGCAGAATTAGCTAGTGTGTTCACAATAAAAAATAAAAATGAACAAGTTTGGAGGGGATATTGGTACGAAAAGTGAATAGAGAGTAGCTGGTTTTCATTTTCCGTCAGCTTCTTACTGTAAGGCTATCATCCTTAGTACAATGGTAACAGAGGTTAGTTATACTTGTTAACGGCTTGACTCTTTATTTCTGAGAGTTGACACCACGCAGTATAAGAACACACGAGACATGTCTAGTTATGGGTAAGGCTGTACGCGGGTCGCAGCCAGCTGCCGGAGGGAGAGGGCGGAGCTGACCTTACCGCGTGCTCGCTGGCGAACGAACTCTCGGTCAAACGAGGTGAGATATCAGATGTGACCTCCGCCTCGCTGAGCGAAGGTTATATTTGGGCTTGGATCCACGTGGAAAACCCACGTGGTCCACTGGTAACCGAAATAGATTATCCACATCCTGTAGAATTATCCACATCTATACTTACAGATAAGTCTCGTGTAGTGTCTTATGATAATAAATGAAATTTGTATATGTGAGGCTCTTCAATACCATAAGTTTTTAGTAAGAACTTGAACAGGCCTTTAAAAAAAAAAAGAATGCCAGAAGTATTGACATTGACATGAGAACGTTTTTAACAAGTATGATCAACATCTTTGCTAGTCTTAAAAACAGAAGTACTGAAAACATGCTGAATTATAACACGGTAAGGAAGTAAATCCCAATAAGAAGAAATAAAGTAAGTTATATTTGTTATTTATTTATATACCTTGGGTTTCAG
>NC_051395.1:44155264-44169237 GCF_015228065.2 Penaeus monodon | reverse complement strand
ACCCAGGATAAACAGTCTATTGTGGGGAACACCCAAAAAAAGTGTCCGATTAAAAAAAGGGCACAGGGAACTTTCCAATTATGATTTTTTCAAAAGGATATGAGCGAGAACCCCCCCAGTATACTAGTAGTGAAATGCCTCGGGGGATTGCTGCAGTCCCAAAAACCCCCTTTTCCCCTTTCCAGGAGGGATGACCCACCCCCCCTCGGTGAGGGCAAGGCACCAGTCTCCCAGTTTTGCAGACAGAACGCATGCAAACCTTTGCAAGGTTCTCCCCGCCTTTAACAGTTCAGCTGGGATCTTCAGAATTTGCTGTTTTACCAATCTTCATTTGGGAGTTTCCCCCCCTTTGGGACTCATTCATGGGGGTTTGGATCCCTCGAGGGGTGGGTCGGCAAAGGAATCTAAACCCCTACCTGCATAAATTTACTTGTTGGTGGATCAACCTGGTACGATGCTCAAAATACTCCCCCCAACGCACCTGCACCCATCAGGATTGAGAGATCTCCCACTTGCTGAGCGACTGCAGTCTCGTGGGGAGGTTTAAATTAAACTTTCTCAAAGCTTGGTGGGTGGGAGGAAGGTCTTTACTAGGAAGGGTTTTCGACCTTCCTAAAGATCTTGATAAACTGCCCTTTTTCCCCTTCTGAGCGTGACCTAGTCCCAGAAAAGGAGGTTATTTCTTCCCAAAAAAAATATTCGACCCATGGGGGCCAAAGACATCCTAGCAAGCTGGGTTGCAGCAGATATGCATTGAAGTCACCCGAACAATACGAATTCTCGCCAAAGACAGGTCTGTCACAGATACAAGTTTGGGTAAAAGCATCCTTTCCACAAATTCATTAACATCAGAAGAGCATACATTGCAAAAGACATGAAGCCAAAAAGTAAGCTTCAGTCTCAATACCAAAAACGCTCATCGACGAAATGATCTCTCTATCGAGGGGGTTTAAGTCCCCACACAAAAGCCCCGCCAGGTCTTTCACCTCTAGAGAGCAGCCACCTTAACTCTCTACTGCTTTAGCTCCCCGACAGTAGTGGAACCGATCTCCGCACAAAGAGTGGACATTCCAAACCCACCCTAGAGCCCCCCTAAGGGTTTTAAACTTTGGGCTTCCCTCAGGGTGTAGTCACCTCTGCCAACCCCACCAAAAGTTGCCCCCTATAGGAGGGTTGATGGCTATAATGCTTGGGGGGTCCCGGGGTTTTTCCCATGGTTCAACCAGTAGGACCGACAACCCACCTCCTTTTGGGGGAAAAGGGACATTTGCCCTCCCCCCAGCACCAACAACATTTTTTGACTCCAGTTGGATTATTTGGGGGGCCGGATGGAAGGCCTCTCTCCTCGCCACCCATTAACCCCAGGGGGCACAGGGGCAAGAGTTGGTATGAAGCCAAGGAGTGTCCCACACTGGTGAGCATGATCTGTACCCTTTAGGGCCCCGTGCTGCTCCCAAAAGCCTCCAAAGTTCAGCTAGGACCCCAAGGTACCTAGTTTTGATGACTGAAGTGAGAGGTTATCAGCTTCAAGGAGAGTCTTGGGGCCCGCCGTTCCCCTTTTTGTACCAAGATAACCAGCGGTTTGGGAGCTGCAAGCCAGAGGGAATGCAAAAGCTCAACGCTATGTACCACACCATCGCTTACATCAACCCGGCATGAAGCCCCACCCCATATATATAAATAATATATATATTATATAATTATATATATAAATATATATAAAAATATAATAAATAGTTTTTATAATTAAACCTATATAAAATATATATTTTAAAAATATAAAAATAAATATTTTATTATTTAAAATTATATATTAAAATACGAAATATCCCCCGGGGCCCCAAAAAGCCCCCCACCCCCGGGGTTCTTTTTTTCCCCACAGATAACCAAGGGTTTGAAGGGTAAAAGGGCACCCCTTCTTTACCCCCCCCCGAATTTCCCTTTTTTTTTTTTTTTTTTTTTTTTTTTTTTTTTTTTTTTTTTTTTTTTTTCTTCTCCAAGACCCTTAAATTCAAAAAGGACGGCCAAAGGAAATTTAGTTTAATCCCTAATAGGGGTTATCGTTTAAGGGATCTTACACGGGGTTTTTTGAAAGTCCCCCACCTAATACCCCTCCCGGGCCCAGAGGGACCCCAAATCAAAAACCCCTTTGTCCCCCCCATGTTAAACCATAAACCCGAAAAAGGGGGAACCCCCACCCTAAATAAATAATTTAATTTATTATTATTCTAAAAAATATTATATATATTAATTTATAATATATTGGGTTTATTTATAAACCAAAAACCCACAAAATTACCATTTTTGGGGGGTTAAAAAAATTTTTCCCCCCCTAACCCCCAAAATATTTTTTATTATTGGGGGTTTAAAAAATTTAACCTTTGGAATATTTGAATTAAAAAAAAAGATTTTTTAAGAAATTAAATTAATAAATCTTATTTACCTTTTAAACCTAAATAAAACCCCTATATTTTATACTAATAATTATCAGTTAAAATTTGGGGAAATCCTTTTTTTCTTAAAAAAACCCAATTTTATTCAAAAAAATCAAAGATAACCCTTATTTAAAATTTACATAAAAATAACCCCCAATATTTTTATTTTTTATAAATAATATATATATATTTTATAATAAAATAATTATAAAATAAAATATAATAGATATAATAAATTTTTGATATATAATTTAAATATATAATTTTTAAAATATATATATAAAAAAATAAAAAAAAGATTATATTTTTAAAAATATATATATATATATATATATATAAATTTTAAAATAATAAAAAATTTTATAATTATATATAAAATATATTTTATATATTATAAAATTTTATAAAATTATAAAAATCATATATAAAAGGATATAATAAAATATATATATATATAGATTTTATAAATATATATATATAAATGTATATATTTTAAAATAAAATATATTTAAATAAAAATATATATATTAAAAATTAATTTTGTTATAGTTCTATATAAAATTTTATAAAAAATATAAATAAAAATTATATATATATATTATATATTTTTATAAAATATAATTTTAAAAATTTTTTAATATAAAATATATATACAATTATATATATAAAAAGATATATTTTTAGATATAATATATTTTATATATATTATATTTTATATGAGGGTATTATAAAATTATATAATATTTAATTATATATTAAAATTATATAGATATTTTTAATATATATTATTTAAAATATAAAATATAAGTATATATATAATAATATATATATATTCTAATATATTATATATAAAATTATGATATATATATATATATATTAAAAAAAAAAATATATATATATATATATATATATATATAAATATATATAAATAAATATATATATAATATAATTTTAAATATATAAAATTTTAATATATATATATATAGTTTATAATATATATATATATATATTTTTTAAAATAAAAAATAGGTTTTAAAATAATATATATATATATACAAAATATATATATATTATAGAAAATTTTTAATTTAAATTTTCAATATAATACATATATATATATATATATAGATATATAATTATATATATAATATATATATATAAAAATTTTATAAATATATTTTATATTTTAATATTTTATTTTTATTATAGGATATATATATATAATTATTATATATAAAAACAAAATATAAATATTATATTTATATATTTTAATATATAATAATATATATATATATAATTTTATATATAAAATATATAACAAAATTATTTATAATATATATAAAATAAAATTTTTATTTTATAATATATAATATATTTTATAAAAATTAAAAATAAAATTTTATATATAAAATATATATATATATATATATATATAATATATATATTTGTAAATTATATATATATAAAATATTTTATATATATAAAAATTTTAGATATTGATATATTTTAAAATTATATTTTATATATAAAATTATTTTATATATATATATCTTTTATATTATATATATTATTATATTATATATTTTAATATGTATATTATATGTAAAATTATATATTTTTTATATATACCAAATATATATATAAATAAATTAATATATTTTTATATAAAACCCCTAATATATATATATATATATATATAATATATAATATATAAAATATATATACATATAAAAATATATATAATATATTATATATATATACAAATTTATATACAATATATATATAAAATATATAATATAATATATTAATATTTTATTATATATAAAAATTTTGTATATATATTATAAAACAAATTTTTATATTTTAATTATATATTATACTATAATATATATTATATATATATAAAAATTTTTGGTATATATATATATATATATATAAAACAAAATATAATATATATATATATATATAATTTTATTTAAATATATATTAATATTTTATATATATACATATATATTTTTAAAATTTTATAGATAATATTATTTTAATAAAATTTTAAAATATACAAATATATATATTATATAAAACATTATATTTATTTTATAAAAAATATAATATATATATAATATATAAAATATAAAATATATATATATATATATTTGTATATAATAATTGTTTTTTAAAACATGTGCAATATAGGTATTCATGTGTATGTCTATATGTAGGGTTATATTTACATATATTATGTATGTATGGAGGGAAAGGGAAAAAAACAAAATTTAAAAAAAAACTAGATTTTTTGAAAATGAGACTACAGTTTGGGAAACCCACCTAAATTTCCCCATCCTCAGGTCTGAGGAGGGAAATCCGGGTGGTTTCAAAAACTGTAATCTCATTTTTAATAAATTTTAGTTTTTGTATTGGGGTTTTTTCCCCTTGTACCCAACACAAAAGGTGTTTCTGTATATGTATGGATTTTGCGGGAGGATTGTGGTCCCCCGCTTCGTCCACAGGGACATCCTTCCACTTGGGGAAAAAGTAATGGATGTACAGAATGCTGATGTCTCAGGGTCCTTTTGCTGCACTTTAGCGATTTGGGTAGTCGAGCCCTAAAAAAATGGTCGAGGGAAAAACTCTGGAAAAGGGTGTCAGCTACAGGATTTTTCCTGCCTGGTGGGGTTTTCGAAGGGAAAGCAGTTGAACTCGGTGATGGGGGAGAGATGACAGAAATTTGGCAGGGGGGACTATGCATCGGCTTGTCTTGTGAAGGTTTTCCCCCAAGAAAAAGGTGGAAATGATGGAAAAATTGGTGAACGGCGAGGGGCTCTCTTTTAAAAGGGTTTGCTTTTGTTCTTTTCACCCTTCAGGAACTTGTGGCTGAAAAAATTTTCAAAGGGGGGGGGGTGCACCCTCTGACCCTGCTAAAGGGACAGCTCCAATAGCAATTTTTGCTGGCATCTGGGGTGAGGTAAGGGATTTCCCCCGGGGTGGGGAAAAATAGAGCTGACGCGGCGAGAGTTTCCCTTGGCCTTATGAAATGCATCTGCTTAAGGGGGCCCAAGGTCAGGTCCTTGGGGGTTTTCCTGCAAGTGCAGTTTTACAAAAGGGGTTTCCCTGATGGATGCCCTTGCCGGGCAGGAAAGTGGGGGATGGTAGTTCCCCCATTTTCCCCCGAAAATCTTGGAGGGTCTTGACTGAGGATGGCATAGGAAAAAATTTCCCGACTGCCGCAAAACCCTTTTTTGGGAGGGGGGGGAGAAAACCTGCAAAGGGGAGGGGGTGGGGCCCAGGAAGTTTTACCTCTTTTAGCCGAAAACAAACTTGTCGCATCGCACTACCCGGCCACTCTGCTGCAGGCCCGTCTAAAATGTAGAGATGTCTCGCAGAGTTCCGTTTTGGGGGATATGAAAAAGGGCCTTGATGTAAACAAAAAAGCAGAAGGGTAAACAACCCCAAAATACCATATCAAACCCCTGAAATATATATATAAATATATTTCTGAGACCCCAAAATTGCTGTAGTTTTAAAATGAAAGTACCAAAGGGCGTTTGGGGACCTCGGTTTTGGGGATGTCTTCTGCGAAGGTTGCTTTTCGCCAGGAGTTTGTCGGGGGAAACCGACAAAAATTTGGGGAAACCCAAAGGAAAAGGGCCCGATTGGGTTTGATCGGTGATAGATCCCTTTCTTGGGGTGGAGTTTGGGGAAGCTCAGGGTTTAAAAAATCGGGGAGGAGTTGTGGAGATGTGGGGTAGTCATGCAGCAAACAAAACCCCCTTTAAAAGGGGAGGTTTTCAGTGGTTGAGGGGGGGGGGGCGAGGGAAGCGAAAACAACCATTCTGCCATGGAGAAAGTCGACGAGGAGCTGGTAGTGGGGCCCGGGAAATCTGCTCCCAAACAAGAGGGGGTAATGTCGGCCACCACAAAACCCCAATTTTAACGTATGGATGCCGCTGCGGAGTTAATAGTTTGGGTTTGGGGGGATGTGGAGATCGGTGTGCCATTTTGGGTGTGGGGAGTGGGTGAGGGGGGTTGTGGAGGGGAACCCCTTTTCCCGCCCCCAAAAAGGGGAAAAAATGGGAAAATTTTAATGGTTTTCCCCGGCTCCCAAACCAGGGAAGATGGGGAAAATCCTCCTCAATCCCTTAAGGAAAAAATTTTAAATGGAAAAATGAAAGTTCGTATTTTAGTAAATAACATAGTTATAAAGTAGTGATGGTTTATCAGGGCATGGATTTGATATTTTTGAAGTCCCTAGGAAAAAAAGTTTAGGTGTTTCAACGTGATCCTCGCAACCCCCCCACGTGAGATGGTAAACCTGATAGTTGAGGGTTATCACCTGACGAGAGTGACCGTCTGTTGCCATATGCGACATTCCTGGGGTCAAATCTCATTTTCTCCTCACAAAACACTCAAAGGTGCAAGGGAATTGTCTTTTCCAGAGACCGGGGGAGGCATTCTGAGGAGAAAAAGTTAGAGAAAAATAAAGAATTTTTTAATTTTAGTGGCATTAAAAAGTTTTAAAAAGAAAGTTGATAGTTTTCAACAATCCGGGCACCCGCTCTCCTTCTAAAATTTTAAAAAGGGAGTCCCTTTCCCGAATCAGGGCAAGGTTTTCATGGACCACCACCAAAAATAAAACCATAGTGGCCCAAAAACTATGCGGGGCTTCCACCCGCCAGGATAATGGGTATTAAGCAAAAACCCTTTCCCTTTTAAGGAAAAGGGGCAACCAAGAGTGTGTCATCTCCTTTACAACAGGGCAAGAAGATGAAAACTTTTAGGTTCCAAATACTGTTTCCACGCAAAGGAAATCATGAAGCTTCTCAAAGCAATGTAAAAAAGGGACAAATTTTAAAAAGTATTGGCAATAAGGAGCAAGGAGAAAGTTTTTCCCCCGACAAAAAACGACGTTTCCTGTGTGCTGTTTGCACAGCCAGGTGAAATCCCTTTTCCTCGGTTCTAGCCCTCTTCCTTCCCGGTATCCCTTTTAAATTTTAAACTTCACATCTGCCCTACCTTTAACCACCTGAAAAAGGAAATGAGGGGTCTATTTAGGAGACTCCCCCCAAAGTAAGGTCTTTAGAGCCACAGGCAGGGTCAAGAGGTTTACCAGTGACACCCCCGTGCCCCCACATCCACAGGAGCTCCGCTGCTAGCAGAAGGCTCCCAACCCCCAAAGGGTCACATTTATCCAAAGGAAGCCCGTGGAAAATAGTTTTAAAAGGTAAAAAACCATTCAAGAAATAAATTCAAAAAGGGCTGTAAAGGGACAGGGTTTAAAAGGGGTTTGGGGGAGGCCTTTAAACCCCAGGTGCTTTCCCAAAAACCTTTTTAAGGGGGTAAGTTTGTCAAACCCGAAGAAATGGATAAACAACAGGGAAATGTCAGGGAAAAACCCTGCAAAATGGGAAGAACTGCAAAAATCTGATAGCTTCATGCAAAACCCAGTCTGTTTTTGCCTACAAGATATTATGACCACCACCTGTTGTGAAAAACAGATGGCATTAAAACCTCAAAAGACAAAAAGATGTTGTTAAAAAAAGTACTAGCTAAATTTAAAGGGGAAGACTTCCCCTGGGGGGCAATTCCCCTGCCCGGGTTTTTCACCGTTTTTGGGGGAACAGGAAAAAACAACCAATGTCATTTCCTTTGTAGGGCTGTAAAATAAAGAATAAAAAAAAAGATAAAAAAAATAAATGGTAAAAAATAAGCTTTTAAAACTTTTCAATGGGAAAATGGGCAATACCAATACTTTCTTTCTTTTCCCCTTTTTATGAAAAACCCCTTGGACACCCTTTTTTAGTTTCCCCCTTTTTAAAAACACTGAACTTTTGTAGTACATCTTTTTTTGGGCCCTACCCTTTTTTATTTTTCCCCTGCTCCGAAGTTTTTATTTTTCGTTAAACATGTTAGGGCAGCCTTGGGGGGGTTTACTCACCTTTCTTCCACACACATGTTATGAAGAGTCCAGGCCGTCATAACCAAAAATTTTCAAAGTCAGCAAAAAGCGTGTTTTTTTAAATCTCGTGTGCGCCGGGAAAACCCCCTTTTCATTTTCCCAAAAAAACCCTTTTCCGAGACTCTTCTGCTCATTTGTGTATGTTATGTAAGTTTTCTTCTCCAATATCCCTTTTTTGGGGTGTGGATGAAATGCCAAAAAACCCTTTGCAACGCATACAGGGCACCCCGCGAGAAAATCCTGCCCCTTTCTTTTTCTCTTTTTGCAAAAAAAGATGGGCTTGTACGAAGGAGGGGAATCATGGAGCCCCAACAAAGACCCCTTTTTAAATTTGAATAGTATTTAATAATATCCTTTTGATTTATGATTTTTACCCCTGTCGACTGAGTTTTTTATCTAATAGCACCCATTAAAATTTCAAAAAAAAAACTGTCTTTGCCGCATGATCTTTGAAATTTTCATTTTTTAATGGACAAGGTATGAATAAAAACTGTTAATTGGCAAACACGTCCAGCGCAATGGGCTATGATGCCATTTGGGAGGGGGACCGGGGGAACATTGAACTTGTTTTTCCAATCTCTTTAAATTAAATTTTTGATTTTTCCCGTACCACAGGAAAAATGGGGAGACTTCATTTCTAAAAATTTAAAAACGAGGTTACCCTTTCCCACATTTTTTGTACTTCTTTCCATGCTCTTTTCCAAAAAATGACATTAAGGAGGTTAAATTAACGTTTTTTAGACATTTTGGGGTTTAAAAAGTGCCCGACCCATTCCCGATTTCACCAAAAAAAAAAAAAAGGTGTGCCATTTCTGTGGTTTCAACTTTTTAATGCCCCGGGAAATAAAATAAAATTCATTTGTCTTAGAAAGGGAAACACAAATGACCTCTATAATAAGGGCAAAAAAGTATTTCCAAGATAAAGTTTTGTTTCCCGAGATCAAAAAAAATGTTTAAGGTAACAGATTTTATAAGTGAAGCTTTTTGGATGCAAAAAAGGGAAAAATATACTGCATGAAGTGGAAACCTTATAAACAAACTTGCTTTGGAAAAATGTTTATTTTTTTTTTAATGATTTATTTTTTAAAATTACTTAAAAAAGGCCTTTAAAACCCTTTTACAAATATTAAAAAATATTATATATACCAAAAATTTTTCCCATATTATATATATTATATATACAAATATTATCCCCTTTTATTATCCAAAATTTTTTCCTTATACAAATATTTTTCCCCCCAAAGCAAAACAATTTTTAGAGGTATTTTTACTGCCATGTATAAAAAATCTTTTGAAAAAAAGCAAGCTAAATGCATTGGCAACTTGAGGGGGCCCTTTTCCCCGGGGTAAGGGGAAAATAAATTTTCAAACCCTAGTAGTCGCAGAATAAAGGTGTCTGTTGGGTTTTTTTATTAGAAGTTAATTGTAATGAGGGTTTAAGACCCCCGGGAAAATAGCAGAATTAGAGTGGTTCACAATTAAAAAAAAAAAAAATGAACAAGTTTGGAGGGGATTTTTGGTACCCCAAAAGTGAAAAAAAGAGTAGCTGGTTTATTTTCCGTCAGCTTTTTACAGATAAGTTCGTTTTAGTGGGCTTTTGATAAATAGATGAAATGTGTTATGTGAGGCTCTTCAATACCGTAAGTTTTTGTAATGAACTCTGAAAAAGACCCTTTTAAAAAAAAAAAAAATGCCGAAGTTTTAAAAGACATTGAATGAGAACTATTTTTAACCCAAATATGATCCCAAAATCTTTGGGTAGTTTTAAAATACGAAGGGACTGAAAACGAGGCTGAAAATTTTGAAAAACGGTTTAAGGGAAATAAAATTTTCCCCAAAAAGAAGAAATAAAATAAAAATTATATTTGTTAATTTTATTTTTAAAAAAAATTTTCCTTTTTTTGTACACTTTAAACAAATTAAAAATTTAAAATTTTCTTTTCCTTTTACATAAAAATAATTAATTTCACAAATATCATTTACAATTACATAAAAACTTAAAATTACCATAGTTTTTTTCAGTTAAAATCTTAAACCTGTTCAATTTAAAAAATTTAAGACACGTAAGCACTAGCAGACGACGAATGGGGCAAGCAGAGAAAAATTTTGGGGTTTTACCACGTGTTTTCATGTCATGGCAAAAAAACCAAGACGTCACTAGTAGTTTATCTTACGGCCACCCGAGGTCGAACTGGGGACAGCTTTTTGTATGGAATATATATGGATAAATATTCATATATATGGTATAATAAAAAAAATAAAAAATAAATAAATAAAAAAAAAACACACAACACACCCCAACCCCACACACACACACCCCCCACACACACCCACACACCACACACACACACACCAAAACACACACACCACACACACCACACACGCACACACAAAAACACACACACACACCCCACTCAAACTAATTGTGTGTGGGTGTGGGTGTGTGTGTGTTTTTTAAAGCATATAAAAATTTTAAAATATATAATTCTATTAATATTTTTATATAAAAATATTATATAATTATATATTTTATTATTAAATATATAATTTTTAAAATTTTTTATTTTATTACAAATTAAATATATTAAAATATTATATATATAAAATTTTATAATTAAAATTAAATTAAAAATATATTAAAATAATATAAAATAAATATATATATTTTAAAAAATATAATTTTATATAAAATATTTATATATTTATAATATATTTTTATATTAAAAATATATAATAATATTATATATATATAATCCTTTTTTTTTTATTTGAAAAAAATATATAATATTTGGATGTTGGGCAGAGGGCATTTGGTACCCGCTTCGTCCAAGGACATCCTTCCACTTGAGGAGTAATGGATGTACAGATGCGATGTCTCAGGGTCCTGTGCTGCACTTAGCGAGTGGTAGTCGAGCCTAATGAATGTGTCGATGGAAACTCTGGAGAAGGTGTCAGCTACAGGATTCTCCTGCTGGTAGGGTCGAATGGAGCAGCTGAACTCAGTGATGGTGGAGAGATGACAGCACTGGCAGAGGGACTATGCATCGGCTTGTCTTGTGAAGGTGTTGCCCTCAAGAAAAAGGTGGAAATGATGGACAACTTGGTGAACGGCGAGGGGCTCTCTATTAAAGGTTGCGTTGTTCTTTTCAGCCTTCAGGAACTTGTGGCTGAAGAAATTCAAAGGGTGGGCAGTCCTCTGACCACCTGCTCAAGGACAGCTCCAATAGCAATGTTGCTGGCATCTGTGGTGAGGATAAGGGACTTCCCCGGGGTGGGAAAAATGAGAGCTGACGCGGCGAGAGCTTCCTTGGCCTTATGAAATGCATCTGCTTAAGGGGGCCCAATGTCAGGTCCTTGGGTTTACCTGCAAGTGCAGTGTACAAGGGTTCCATGATGGATGCGTTGCCGGGCAGGAAGTGGTGATGGTAGTTCACCATTCCCACGAACTCTTGGAGGGTCTTGACTGAGGATGGCATAGGAAATTACCTGACTGCCGCAACCTTGTTTGGGAGGGGGGGGAGACACCTGCAGGAGAGAGGTGGTGCCCCAGGAAGTTCACCTCTTTGACGCCGAAAACACACTTGTCGCATCGCACTACCAGGCCACTCTGCTGCAGGCAGTCTAAAACTGTAGAGATGTCTCGCAGATGTTCCTGTTTGGAGGATATGAAGATGTCCTTGATGTAGCAAATGCAGAAGGATAAATCACCCAAGATACCATCCATCATCCGCTGAATATATATATACATATATTTCTGAGACTAAAATTGCTGTAGTTGAAAGTGAAAGTACCAAAGGGCGTGGTGACCTCGGTTTTGGGGATGTCTTCTGCGAAGGTCTGCTTTGCCGCCAGGAGTTTGTCGGGTGATAACCGACAAAACTTGGAGAACACTGGAGAGCCTGATGTCTAGATACGGTGATAGATCCCGTGCTTGGCTGGAGTCTTGGTGAAGCTCAGGTTTAAACATCGGGGTAGGAGTTGTGGAGATGTGCGTAGTCATCTGCAGCATCAATCACCTGAAAGGCGAGGTTGTCAGTGGTGATGAGGGTGGTGGCGAGGGAAGCTGCATCAACCATTCTGCCACTGGAGACGTCGACGAGGAGCTGGTAGTGGGCCAGGAAGTCTGCTCCAAGCAAGAGGAGGGTAATGTCGGCCACCACAAAACTCCATTCATACGTATGGATGCCGCTGCGGATGTTAATATGTTGGTGGTCGTATGTGGAGATCGGTGTGCCATTGGCTGTGGTGAGTCTGATGATGGGATGTTGTTGGAGGGGAACCTTTCCAGCCTCCAAAGGGTAAGAATGGAAATTGTAATGGTTCCCAGGCTCCCAAACCAGGCAAGATGGAGAAAAGTCCTCCTCAATCCATTAAGGAAATCTTAACTGGCAAATATGAAAGTATCGTATATAGTAAATATACATAGTTATAAAGTAGTGATGGTATATCAGTCATGGATCTTGATATTTTTGAAGTACATAGGAAAATAGTTGAGGTGTTTCAACGTGATCCTCGCACCACCCCACAGTGAGATGGTAGCCTGATAGTTGAGGGTTCATCACCTGACGAGAGTGACCGTCTGTATGCCATATGCGACATTCCTGGGGCTCAAATCTCATGTTCTCCTCACAAAACACTCAATCGGTGCAAGGGAATTGTCTTTTCCAGAGACCTGAGGAGGCATTCTGAGGAGAAACTGTTAGAGAAACTAAAGAATTTTAATGTAGTGGCATTAAAAAGTTTTAAAAAGAAAGTTGATAGTTTGCAACAATCGACACCAGCTCTCCTTCTAACTTTTAAAACGTTAGTCCTTCCAGAATCAGTCAAGTTGTCATGGTACCACCACAAGGTAAAGCCATATGTGCCTAACACTATGCGGTGCTTCCACTGCCAGGATAATGGGTATGAAGCAAACTCTTGCCATTTTAAGGAAATGGACAACCAAGAGTGTGTCATCTCCTTGACAACAGGTCAAGAAGATGACAACTGTCTAGGTTCAATATACTGTTACCACTGCAAAGAAGCTCATGAAGCTTCGTCAAAGCAATGTAAAAGGTACAAATTTGAAAAAGTATTGGCAATAAGGAGCAAGGAGAAAGTTTTCCAGAGACAAAGCGACGTGCCTGTGTGCTGTTTGCACAGCCAGGTGAGTCCTTTGCCTCGGTTCTAGCCCATCTTCCTTCCCGCTATCCCTTTCATTTCAATACTTCACACTCTGCCACTACCTTTAACCACCTGAAACGGAGTGAGGGGTCTATTTAGGAGACTCCTCCCAAAGTAAGGTCTTTAGAGCCATCAGGCAGGGCTCAAGAGGCCTCACCAGTGACAGCCCCAGCTGCCCCCACATCCACAGGAGCCTCCGCTGCTAGACAGAATGCTCCTGAACCAAAGGCTCACATTCATCCAAAGGAAGCCTGTGGAAACTAGTTCCACAGGTAAACAACCATTCAAGAAGTACTTCCAAGGTGCTGTAAAGGGACAGCCTAAAGGTGTGGGGCAGGCCTTAAGCACAGGTGCTTCCAAACACTTTATGAAGAGGTAGTTTGTCAACCTGAAGAACTGGATAGCAACAGAACTGTCAG
>NC_051395.1:44142764-44150264 GCF_015228065.2 Penaeus monodon | reverse complement strand
TGCCATGTTCCTGTGGTACATGGCAAATCAGAAATTTTAATTTTAGAGAGATTGGAGACAAGTTCAATTGTGTCTCGGTCTACTGCAAATGGCATCATAGTCAGTGCGCTGGACAGTGTTTCCCAATTAACAGCTTCTTTCATACCTTTGTCCCATTGAAAATGAAAAGTTTCGAAGATCATGCGGCAAAGGACAGTTATTAGTGCAATTAAGGGTGCTATATGAAGATCCAAAAAACTCAGTCGACATGGTATAGACTACATGAATCGAAAGGATTATTCAATACTATTCAAATTTATAAATTTTCTTTGTTGGGGCTCCATGATTCCCGTCTCCTTCGTAAAAAGCCCATCATTTGCAGAAAAAAGCAAAGAAGATGGCAGGATATTTCTCGCTGGGTGACACTGTATGCGTTGCAAATGTTTTTTGGCATTTCACCCACACACCAAAAAGGGATTTTGGAGAAGAAAACTTACAAAAACAATACACAAATGAGCAGAAGAGTCATCGCTGAAAATGTCTTTGGAAGAATGAAAAGGAGGTTCCGGCGCACACGAGATTTACAAAACACGCGTTGCTGACATGCAAGATTGTTATGACGGCCTGGACTCTTCATAAACATTGTGGGGAAAAGAAAGGTGCAGTGAACACCCCAAGGGCTGCCCTAGACATGATAAACGAAAAAAAAAAACTTCGGAGCAGTGGAAATACAAAAGGTATGGCCACAAAGATGTACTACAAAATTTCAGTGTTTTTAAAAAAGGGTAACTAAGAAAGTGTCCAATGTGTTCATAGAAAGGTTAAAGTAAGAAAGGTATTGGGTAGTGAACCACTTCATTGAAAAGATTAAGCTTATTTTTTACCATTTTATTTTTATCATTTATTTATTCATTTTTTTACAGTCCTACTAAGGAATGACATTGGTTGCTTTTCCTGTTCAGCCCAAAGGGTTTGTAAAATCAGGCAGTGTAATATGCTCCAGAGGAGATCTCTGCCATGAATTTAGCTAGTACATTTACAACATCATTTTTGTCTGTGAGGATTATGCCATCTGTCTTCACAACAGGTGGTGGTCATAATATCTTGTAGGCATACACGGGACTAGGTTGCATGAAAGCATCAGATGTTGCAGTTTTTCCCATTTTGCATGAATTCCCTGACAGTTCTGTTGCTATCCATTTCTTCAGGTTGAAAAAACTACCTCTTCATAAAGTGTTTGGAAGCACCTGTGCTTAAGGCCTGCCCCACACCTTTAGGCTGTCCCTTTACAGCCCCTTGGAAGTACTTCTTGAATGGTTGTTTACCTGTGGAACTAGTTTCCACAGGCTCCTTTGGATGAATGTGAGCCTTTGGTTCAGGAGCTTCTGTTCTAGCAGCGGAGGCTCCTGTGGATTGGGGGCAGCTGGGGCTGTCACTGGTGAGGCCTCTTGAGCCCTGCCTGATGGCTCTTAAAGACCTTATTTTGGGGAGGAGTCTCCTAAATAGACCCTCACTCCGTTTCAGGTGGTTAAAGGTAGTGGCAGAGTGTGAAGTATTAAAATGAAAGGGAAGCGGGAAGGAAGATGGGCTAGAAACCGAGGCAAAGGACTCACCTGGCTGTGCAAACAGCACACAGGCACGTCGCTTTGTCTCTGGAAAACTTTCTCCTTGCTCCTTATTCCCAATATTTTTTCAAATTTGTACCTTTTACATTGCTTTGGGACGAAGTTCATGAGTTCTTTGCAGTGGTAACAGTATATTGAACCTAGACAGTTTTCATCTTCTTTACCTGTTGTCAAGGAGATGACACACTCTTGGTTGTCCATTCCTTAAAATGGCAAGAGTTTGCTTCATACCCATTATCCTGGCAGTGGAAGCACCGCATAGTGTTAGGCACATATGGCTTACCTTGTGGTGGTACCATGACAACTTTATGATTCTGGAAGGACTAACGTTTTTTAAAAATTAGAAGGGGAGCTTTGGGGTCGATTGTTGCAAACTATCAACTTCTTTTTAAAACTTTTTAATGCCACACATTAAAATTCTTTGTTTCTCTAACAGTTTCTCCTCAGAATGCCTCCTCAGGTCTCTGGAAAAGACAAATTCCTTGCACCGATGAGTGTTTTGTTTAGGAGAACATGAGATTTGAGCCCCGGGAATGTCGCATATGGCATACAGACGGTCACTCTCGTCAGGTGATGAACCCTCAACTATCAGGCTACCATCTCACTGTGGGGTGGTGCGAGGATCAGTGAAACACCTCAAAATATTTTCCTTGTACTTCAAAAATATCAAAATCATGACTGATATACCATCAATACTTTATAAACTATGATATTTACTATATACGATACTTTCATATTTGCCAGTTAAGATTTCCTTAATGGATTGAGGAGGACTTTTCTCCATCTTGCCTGGTTGGGAGCCTGGGAACCATTACAATTCCATTCTTACCCTTTTGGGGGCTGGAAAGGTTCCCCCCCAACAAATCCCATCATCAGATCACACAGCCAATGGCACACCGATCTCCACATACGACCACCAACATATTAACATCCGCAGCGGCATCCATACGTATGAATGGAGTTTTGTGGTGGCCGACATTACCCTCCTCTTGCTTGGAGCAGACTTCCTGGCCCACTACCAGCTCCTCGTCGACGTCTCCAGTGGCAGAATGGTTGATGCAGCTTCCCTCGCCACCACCCTCATCACCACTGACAACCTCGCCTTTCAGGTGATTGATGCTGCAGATGACTACGCACATTCCACAAACTCCTACCCGATGTTTAAACCTGAGCTTCACCAAGACTCCAGCCAAGCACGGGATCTATCACCGTATCTAGACATCAGGCTCTCCAGTGTTCTCCAAGTTTTGTCGGTTATCACCCGACAAACTCCTGGCGGCAAAGCAGACCTTCGCAGAAGACATCCCCAAAACCGAGGTCACCACGCCCTTTGGTACTTTCACTTTCAACTACAGCAATTTTAGTCTCAGAAAATTTATGTATATATATATTCAGCGGATGATGGATGGTATCTTGGGTGATTTATCCTTCTGCATTTGCTACATCAAGGACATCTTCATATCCTCCAAACAGGAACATCTGCGAGAAAATCTCTCAGTTTTAGACTGCCTGCAGCAGAGGGCCTGGTAGTGCGATGCGACAAGTGTGGTTTTCGGCGTCAAAGAGGTGAACTTCCTGGGGCACCACCTCTCTCCTGCAGGTGTCTCCCCCCCCCAAAAAAGGGTTTCGGCAGTCAGGTAATTTTCCTATGCCCTCCTCAGTCAAGACCCTCCCAAAAGTTCGTGGGAAAGGTGAACTACCATCACCACTTCCTGCCGGCAACGCATCCATCAGGAACCCTTGTACACTGCATTGCAGGTAAACCCAAGGACCTGACATTGGGCCCCCTTAAGCAGATGCATTTTTATAAGGCCAAGGAAGCTCTCGCCGCGTCAGCTCTCATTTTTCCCACCCCGGGGAAGTCCCTTATCCTCACCACAGATGCCAGCAACATTGCTATTGGAGCTGTCCTTGAGCAGGTGGTCAGAGGACTGCCCACCCTTTGAATTTCTTCAGCCACAAGTTCCTGAAGGCTGAAAAGAACAACGCAACCTTTAATAGAGAGCCCCTCGCCGTTCACCAAGTTGTCCATCATTTCCACCTTTTTCTTGAGGGCAACACCTTCACAAGACAAGCCGATGCATAGTCCCTCTGCCAGTGCTGTCATCTCTCCACCATCACCGAGTTCAACTGCTCCATTCGACACCTACCAGGCAGGAAGAATCCTGTAGCTGACACCTTCTCCAGAGTTTCCATCGACACATTTCATTTAGGGCTCGACTACAACCAACTCGCTAAAGTGCAGCAACAGGACCCTGAGACATCAGCATTCTGTACATCCATTACTTCCCTCAAGTGGAAGGATGTCCCTGTGGACGAAGCGGGTACCACAATCCTCTGCAACATCCATACATATACAGAAACACTCTTCTGTGTTGATACAATGGAAGAAAAACCCACAATACAAAAACTAGATTTATTAAGAATGAGATTACAGTTTCGAAATCCACCTGGATTCCATCCTCAGACCTGAGGATGGAATTCAGGTGGATTTCGAAACTGTAGTCTCATTTTCAATAAATCTAGTTTTTATATTGTGTTTTTTTCTTCCATCCATACATACATATATATATGTATATATACATACATATAGACATACACATGAATACATATATATGCACATGTATATAAACAATTATATATATACAAATATAATATATATATATATATATATATAATATATATATATATATATATATGTGGATGATAGACATATATAGAATATATATATATGTATATATATATATATATGATATATATAGTATATATATATATAAGATAATATATAGATATATTGTAGAGATAGAATATATGAAATATTTGTATATATATATGTATATATGATATATATATATATATATATATATATATATATATATATATATAAATGATAGTATATATATATATAGATATATATATATAATATAGTATATATATAAATGATATATATAATATATATATATATATATACATAATATATATATACAATATATATATGATATATAAATAATATATATTATATATTATATATAATATAATATATATATATATATATATATATATATATATATAGTATATATATATATATATATATATAGATATAGATATATATATATATATAATATTATATATATATCTATATATATATATATAATATATATAGTAATAGATATATATATGTATAGATATATAGAATATATATATATATATATAATATAATATAGTATGATATAAATATATATATGTATATATATATAACAATATATATATATATATAGTATATATATATATATATATATATATTATAATATATATATTATATATATAGCATATATATATATATGATATATAATATATAGTATATATATATATAAAATATATATGTATATATATATATAGTATAGTATATATATATATTATATAATATATATATATATATATATATATATTATATATATATATATATATATTATATATATGGGTGGGTGCTTCATGCTCGGGTTGATGTGAAGCGATGGTGTGGTAGCATAGCGTTGAGCTCTTTGCATTCCCTCTGGCTTGCAGCTACCACCGCTGGTTATCTTGGTACAGAAAGGGAACGGCTGTGCCTAAGACTCTCCTTGAAGCTGATAACCTCGTCACTTCAGTCATCAAAACTAGGTACCTTGCGGTCCTAGGCTGAACTTTGGAGGCTCTTGGAGCAGCACGAGGCCCTAAAGGTACAGAGTCATGGCTCACCAGTGTGTGGACACTCCTTGGCTTCATACCAACTCTTGCCCCTGTGCTCCCTGGGGTTAATGGGTGGCTGAGGAGAGGCAGGCCTTGCCAGTCCGGCTCCCCAAGATAATCCAACTGGCAGTACAAACAAATAGTTGTTGGTGCTGAGGGGAGGGCAAATGTCCCTTTTACCCAGCAAGGATGGTAGGTTGTCGGTCCTACTGGATTGATGACCACTGGGACAAAGCCCATGGGACCCCCACAGATGCATTATAGCCAGTCAACCCTCACTATATGGGGCAACGTTGGTGGGGTTGGCAGAGGTGACATACACCCTGAGGGAATGCCCAAGATTAAACCTTAGGTGGGCTCTCAGGGTAGGGGCTTGGAATGTCCACTCTTTGTGACAGGATGATCGGTTACCACTACTGTCGAGGGAGCTAAAGCAGTAGAGAGTTAAGGTGGCTGCTCTCTCAGAGGTGAGAAGACCTGGCAGTGGCATGATTAGTGTGGGTGACTTCAACCCTCGATAGTAGAGATCACTTCAGTCGATGAGCGTATTATGGTATTGAGACTGAAGCTTACATTTGGCTTCATGTCTTATTGCAATGTATGCTCTTACTGATGTTAATGAATTTGATGTGAAAGAGATGCTTTACGCCAAACTTGTATCTGTGACAGACAGCTGTCTTTGGCGAGATATTCGTATTGTTCTGGGTGACTTCAATGCGATATCTGCTGCAACCGAGCTTGCTATGAGATGTCTGTTGGCCCCCATGGCTCTGGAACTGATGCTGGCAATGAGAATAACCTCCTTTTCTGGGACTAGGTCACTGCTCAGAAGGGGAAAGGGACAGTTTATCAAGAATCTTGCAGAGAAGGTCGAAATCCCTTTCCTAGTAAATGACCTTCCTCCTACCTACCAAGCTTTGAGAAAGTTGAATTCAAAGCCCTCCTCACAGATGACTGCAGTCTGCTCAGCAAGTGGCCAGATACTCTCAGATCCTGATGGGATGCAGGTGCGTTGGGCTGAGTATTTTGAGCATCTGTACCAGGTTGATCCACCAACAAGTAACTCTGATGCAGGTAGTGTTGAGATTCCTTTGCCAGACCCACCCATCAGAGAGGATCCAACCTCCATGAATGAAGTCCAAGGGGTAATCTCCAAGCTGAAGATTGGTAAAGCAGCAAATGTCTGAAGCATCCCAGCTGAACTGTTAAAGGCTGGTGGAGAACCTATGGCAAAGGGTTTGCATGCTGTTCTGTCTGCAATCTGGCAGACTGGTGCCTTGCCCTCACCTGAGGAGGGGTGTGGTCATCCCTCTCTGGAAGGGGAAAGGGGGTTGGTGGGACTGCAGCAATCACCGAGGCATTACACTACTCAGTATACTGGGCAGGGTTCTCGCTCATATCCTTCTGAGACATATTAGAGCCCTGCTGAGTAATCTGGATTCACTCCTGGTGTCCACAGTAGACTGTATCCTGGTGCTTCAATTCAATGTAGAGCACTGACGTGAGTTCATTTGTGGGCTGCTTGCAGCCTACATCAACCTCGAGAAGGTGTCTGATACAGTGCATCGTGAATCACTCTGGGAGATCTTGAGACCGAGAGGAATTCCAACAAGGATTATTGGATTAATAGCAAGCCTGTATACTGGTACTGAAAGGTCACAGAGAGCTTTATATACCTCGGTAGTGCAGTGCATGACTCTGGGCTGTCAGACCAAGAAGTCAGTAGATGAATTGGCCTGGCAGCAAGGGTCATGAAAACTCTCAACAAGAGTATTTGGAGATGCTAGTACTTCTGCGGAAGGATCAAGCTATGTGCTTTCAAGGTCCTGATACTATACGGTAGCGAAACCTGGATGCTATCTTGTGCTTTGGAATCTTGTCTTGATGTCTTCTGCAGCAGGCCCATGTACCAGATCATGGGGTACAGATGGTGGGACCATGTGTCAACTCAGTGGTTGCACCATGGGACGACCTTGTAAGTCGTGGATTGGGTAGATCGATCAAACCTGTCGTGAAGAGCCAAAAATGGGCAGGGCCTGGCGGTCACCCTCATAGGTGGGTACGAGGGGTGGATGCAACTATACGCCCCCGCCGGGGTTAGCTCCCCCATGATGATGATGATATATATGTATGAATATACAAATGTGTATATATATATATATATAAT
>NC_051395.1:44130264-44135264 GCF_015228065.2 Penaeus monodon | reverse complement strand
ATTTGAGACGCGGGCATACACACACACACACACACACACACACCACACACACAAACACACACGCCACACACACGCACTACAACACACAGACACACACACATACACACACACACACACACAATGTATATATATATATATATATATATATATATATACATATTTGTAAAAAATATATATATATACATATTTGTAATATATATATATATTATATATATATATATATATATATATATATTTTTTTTTTTTTTTGTTTTTTTTTTTTTTTTTTTTTTTTTTTTTTTTTTTTTTTTTTTTTTTGCAATGCGTGTGTCGCCTTCGTAAGGTTTGTCAGATACTGACCCTGGGTGCTACAATGTCATTTTGGTCTCCAAGCTATTACAGCCAACAGTTGTTAGTTCTTATTATGATTTGTCCTCAGTTGCGATTGGCTAAGAGTCAGCTACTACAGTGAAATAGAACTGGCTGCTGATCTCGGCTATTGTGTAATTCGTGGAAAATATGTTTGATATTAGTGAGTCTGAAATCATTAGTTAAAATAATATCTATCTCCGTGGCTTCATGTAACCTCTGATAAAGCTGCAAAGGGGTTTTACAGCTTTGTCGATGGATAAGCCGGAGGTAGTTGCAATCACTGGGATTCTACCCTAACGTGAGAGAGTATTAGCTAGTAAACTGTAGTACAATGAAGTGTGCTTACCCACGAATTTTGCTTCTATCGTCGCATCTCATGTAATATACATTTTCCGACAGCCAGGAAATGTATCGTTGTAGTGTTACTAAACATGCATATGTATTGGTATGTCGCAATATAGAAATATGCTGATGAACTGTTGCACAAGGTTGGCTGCAGTATTGCATGCACCGGATGCATATTTACGTACATTAAAAAAGTAAAAAAATGGAATAAAAGAGAAATATTTGCCATTGTTTTGTATGTAAAGATTATACGCGCTGTAATAGTTTCTTAAGTATTCTGTCTTCGGATGACGAAACTTTTGTAATGGAATGCATTTTGATGTTAACACATTCATAAATATTTAACAGAGAATGCACCCTCTTCCGTCCTCCTGAACATTGTATTTTGTGAAATTTTCCCATAATTTGTTTTAGTCTTCATCAGAGAGAGCCGTCAGATATTGCACTTTGTTTGTGCCACAAATTCATTGCTTACATTTCTCTGGATTTTTTGTATTCTTTGTATTCAAATTTCCCCTATACAGCACACGCATGAAGATATTTTCAGTTTTTAAATCTTTGCTTTTTAAACCCACCAACCCCATATGTGGGGTGTGTTTTTGTGGGGTGTGTTTGTGTGTTTGTGTGGGGTTTTTTGTGTGTGTTGTGTGAGTTTTTTGTTTTGTGTGGGGTGTGTGTGTTGTGTGTGTGTGTGTTGTGGTGTGTGTGTGTGTTTGTGTGTTTTTTTGCGGGGGTTTTTAACCTTTTCTTTTTTTCCTTTGTTTTTGGGGGGAATAATGAAATATAATTTCTATTTTTTTTTCCCTATATCCTTTTTCTCTTTTTCCCCCCAAAAAATACAAAAAAAAATTCATAAAAAATTTACATACAACAAGTACACTCCCACCCCCTCCAAAACATCACCCCAAAAACCAAAGAAAACCGAACATTTGGTTTTTTTGCATAGCGCCGACTAAATCACCTTCCGGAAGGGCATAATTTTTAAAAAAACCCCTCTTTAACCTTCCCGGGGACAATCGATTTATAGCCCTTTTTCGGGGGTTTTCGGAAAGACGGATCTTCGCTCGGTGGGCAGCGCCCCTGAGGTTTCGTCTCCCCCTCGGCCCGGGCTTTTGTTCCCCCTTAGCGATTCTAAATTTTGGAAGGGGGCGGGGTGGGTTTTTAAATGCAAAGGTAGGGTAGGGGGGGGGGGGAATAATGCAAATGTTATATATGTTGTAAAACATAAATACTATTCTTTAAATTGGGTATTTTTTCTAAATGCAATGATTTTTTTTAATGGAAATAAATTATATTATTATATATATATATATATTAAAATATATTATATATTATATAAAATAATATATATTTTGCATAATATACATATATACATTAATACACACATATTATGTATATTATATACTATATAAAATTATAAAAAAAATATTTTCTATATATATATATTAATATATATTATCCACATATATACATATATAACATATATGTATACTATATATATTTTTATATATTTATTTATATATATAATACTATATAAAAATATATTATTAAAAGTTACCCATAAATAAATCTGTGTGTGTGTGTTTGTTGTATTTTGTGTGTGTTGTGTGTGTTTGTATATATTATATTAATCCCAACCCCCACATATTATCATATATATACCTTAGGGGTTACTTTTTGTATATTGTTACATATATATATATTAAAATTAAATTAAAAAAATTTTTAGATATAAAATTTTTAATATTTTAATATATAAAATATTTTTATAATAGGGTTATCTTATTTTTAAATCATTTATACAAAAACCCCACACACGCACACACACACACACCAACACACACAACACACACACACATACACACCCCAAAAACACCCACACACACCCCCCACACAAAAACACACCCCACACAACACACACCACACATATTTTATATATTATAAAATTATATATATATATATAATATATATATAATTATATATAAAAATTATAAAATTAGATATAGTTTAAGATATAATTTTTGATATAGTATAGTTTAAATATAGCCCATAGATATGGGGATAAGATATATATATTTTAATATATATTAATTTTAATTAAAATTATATAATTTTAAATATATATATATATATTAATATTATAAATAATATATAATTTTTAAACATATACATATATATACACACAAAACCAGCGCACCCCACCCATACACACACACCATATATATGTATTTTAATAAATATATAATGATAAATATATTATATATAAAATAGTAATAAAAATAAGATATATATTAGAAAATTTTATACAAAATGGGTATAATTTTTTATTTTTAATATATTTATAATTTATAATTTTATATTTTAATAGTATATTATAATATTATTTAGGATATTTTATACACACAAAAAACCAAAAAACACACACACACCATGTTATAATTTATAATATATAATATATTAATTAATGATAATTATAATATATATATAAAATATTAAATTAATAATTTTATATATATTATAATATATCTATTGTGTGTGTGTGTGTGTATATACATATATATTTTGATATATTTGCTTTATCTCTTTTTCTTTACTTTTTCATTTTTATTTTTTTCCCTTTTTTTTGGGTATTAAAACATCATTTTTGAAATTTAAAAACCTTCTGAAGCAAAATACAAACCTATATTTAATTTCCCCATTTGGGACTGAATTTAAACTGTTTTAATACCCGCCCTGAAAAAGTCCAGTGTTTTTCCAAATTTCATTTTGGAAATTTTGGGCAGACGGTTGATTAAACAGTTCAAATAATGTCAAAATTTCAAAATTAATATATTTTTGTTTTCCCTTGCTTACAAAAGGGTTTTTTAAAATTTTCAATTTTACTTTTTTATAGAACAAAAAAGGAAGAAAAAAAAAATTTGGAAAAAAGTACAGAAAAGAGATAAACAAATTTTATCCAAATAATATGTATAACACAACACACACACAAAATAATGAATTATACATATATATTATTTTAATATATTTTTTATATATATTAATAATATTTTATATATATATATATTATAATCTGCGTGTGTGGGGTGGTTGTTTTGTGTTTTTTGGTGTGCGTTTTAAAAATATATATTATTATATATATTATAATATATTTTTATATATTAAAATATATATTAATATATTTTATATAATATATTATGTATATATTATTACATATAAAATTAAAATTTTTTATATAATAATTTATTTTAATTATATAATAATAATTATATATATATATATATATTATATATATACTTATATAGGGGGTGTGTGTGTATTGTGTGTGTGCCGTGTGTGTTGTATATATATTTTTGAAATATATATTATATATTTTATATATTATATATTATTAGTATTTTATATTATATTTAAAAATTTTATATATATATATATATTATATATATTCTTTTAATCTATATCTAGTCATATCTAATCTATTCATTTTTATACTATATCTAAAATCTATACTTATTTTATATATATTATTATATATTTTATATTTTAAAATATTAAAATAAAAATATAAAATTATTTATTGTGTTGTGTGTGTTTTTTGTGTTTTGTGTGTGGGGTTTGTGTGTGTGTGTGTCTGTGTATGTTATGTGTGTTTTGTGTGTGTGTGTTGTGTGTTTTTTGTGGTGTGTGTGTATGTGTAAAATGCATTTATATTATATACAAAATATATATATAATTTTTATTTTATATAAAAATTTTATATATATAATAATAAATTATTTTGGTTTTACTATATCCCAAATTTAAATATATGTATATATAGGTAATATTTTGGGGTGTATATATATATATATATTTTACACACACACACACACACACCCATCACACAAAACACACACCCACAATATATTATATAATATATATATTATATATATATATATTTATATATATATATATAATATAATTATATGGTATACATATATGTATTAATATGTTTATTTTGTGGTAATAATTTTATATAAAATTTTATAAAATTATATATTATATATATATAATATAAAATATTTATACTCCCTATGTGGGGTATATATATTTATAATTTTTAATATGCATTATATATATATAAATATATAAAATATTATATATATATATATAATATATATATATATATATAATTCATTTCCATTAACAAACATCATTGCATTATAGAAAAAGTACCAATTATGAATAGTATTTATGTTATACAACATATATAACATTTGCATTATTCCCCCCAACAGTACATACCTTCGCATAAACCTACCCAGCCG
>NC_051395.1:44061693-44066693 GCF_015228065.2 Penaeus monodon | reverse complement strand
TTGGAAATAAAAGGGGAAATTATTTTTTCGTTGTGTTTAAAAGTTAAATGCCAATTATTAAAACAGGAGCCCCACTGTTTAAAAATTAGTTGGGGTTCGACTGTTATTTTTTTTTTTGTTTTACTGAACCTTTTTAAGGTAAAAACAAAAAAGACTTACATAAAATTCTAGGACCTTCCACTATATCTACATTATTAATTTACGACCTTTAATAAAAAAAAACTTTTTCGTTGTTTTTTCTTATCGACTCTCCGCTTCCCTCCCCTCCTTTTGGTCTCTTTGTCTGTTTTTTTGTTTTCTTTGCTGCTGCTTCTGCGCTGCTTCTGCTGTCTGTTTGTCTGTCGTTTTGTCTGTCTGTCCTCGTGTTTTTCTTTTTTTGTCGTTGTCGGGGCCCTTTTGGGTTGTTTTGCCCCTTCTCTGTTCGCTTCGCTCCTTTAAATGGTAAATAAAAAATTTAATATGGGGGTTTTGGGTTTGAGCGCATTAATAGTTTTTTTTTTTAAATCAAAAATTTCGAATTTAAAAAGGTAAAAAATAAAAAGGGGTCACCAGTGTTCCCCCGGGCTGGGAACCCAAAATTTAAAAAAAAGTAAATAACATGACGTTTTTTAGATAAAAGATTTGCTCTCATTTTTTCCCCCCAAAAAAAAAAACTATTTATTTTAAAAATGTAAAACTCTTGATTGATAACATGATAAAAAAATAAATAATAAAATTGATAATGATAAATTTATTAATCTATCAAAAAAAAAATTATTAGGAAAAATTTAAATAGTTTAATAATGTTATAATAATGAAAAATACAATTATAATATTAATATAAAATTAATTAATGAATAAATAAAAGAAAAAATAAAATAAAATTTGGGGAAAATTTTTTTAAAAAAACAAAAAGGTTTCATATTAATAAACATTTAAAAAATTAGAAAATAAGGAAAAATTAAGTACATGGTGTTTTTAAAAAAAGGGGGGGGTTTTGGGGAAAGAGAAAGAAAAAAGAAAAAGAAAAGAGAAAAAGGGGGGAAAAGAGAGAAGAGAGGGGGGGGGGGAAGAGAGAGAGACGGGGGGGAAGGAGAGAGAGAGAGAGAGAAAGGAGGAAGAGAGAGAGACGGGGGGGGAGGAGAGAGAGGGGGGGAGAGAGAGAGAGAGAGAAAGAAAAAGAGAGAGAAGAAGAAAAGGAGAGAGGGGAAAGAGAGAGAGAGGAGGTAGAGAAAGAGAAAAGGGAGAAGAGAGAGAGAGAGAGAGAGAAAAAAGGGAGAGGAGAGAGGAGAGAAGAAAGAGGGAGAGGTGGGTGAGCAATTACAGTACGTGTATCAGTGCCAAAAACAGCATTATCAAACTCCCCCCGTAATGCACATGAAACAAAACCGACGGACACCGGGCTCGAGATTGGCATCGAGCTAGAACGAACCTCACAAAAGCCCCGGTTACCCAAAGCTATTCTCACGATCCGTTTCCAAGAACTGAGTGTTGTAATAAGAACCTTGTTAAGTTAGGAAAAATTGTCTGAATTTTCTGTCTTAGGGCTTTTTCATTTCGCCAGAAGCTAAAGGGTGATTGTTATGGGGCAGAACGAGAGGATTAGTGAAGTGTCTGTTTCAGATTATGTATTGCTATAATTATAATTTTCATTCATTCTTACCAGTATTCTTTTCGTTTTGTAATAATAGACAGTGTTGTTGTTATTTTTATCGTCTTCATCACCATCACCATCATTATCACTCATCATCACAAAAACAATCATATCATCCTCATCCTCATCCTCATCATCACCACCATCACCATCGCCATCACTATCACCATCACCATCATTATCATCATCACCACCACCACCGTCATCATCATTATTAATCGTTATTGTAAGATGTTTACAGTTTTTGAGGGAAACAATATCTACATTTGCAGGATGTTTAAGGTAACATTTACAGATTTCGCCAGCACACCTCCTGGGGGTAGCACGGTAGTATTTCTATTTTTTATATTACATAATAGTAAAACCAGGTATGAACTGTCGTTTTTTTTTCACCTTTGGGATTAATGTGTGATATTATTTTTCTGAATTTATTTTTATGGTTCGTTATTTTTTTTTTCTATTTTTTAGATCTTTATAAAATAGTTGTTCTTATTACTTATTATCAGAAGTAGCGATAATAATCCTTATTCATTGTCAACATCATTATCGCTATCGTCAATACCATCATCAAAATTTAACAAAATCATCACATCATCATCACCATTCATCTCATCATCATCTCATCATAATCACATCATCATTATCATTTTCATCACATCATCATCATCATCATATCATCATCATCACCACCACCACCACCACCATCATCCTCATCATCCTCATCATCATTATTATTCTCCTCCTCCTCTTCCTACCCGTCATCCCCCTACTGAAACTAAAGTCTCATTATATCTCTAATCTTGTATTTTTCTAAACCTTTTGCCCCAACATATTTTTTTTCATCTGAGTATTTTGTTTAATAAAGAAAAAAGGCAGTTTCATCATAATGAGCTTTTTAAAATCAACATCAATGACACTATCTTTGTTTAAGAGGATTTTTCAGTCGTTTTCCTTTAACACTTATCATTTCCATGACTGATAACACCTATCAGTAACAAATATTATACAAAAGGTTGACGATTATTTAAGGAAATCTAGGAGAATAACGTTATTTTTTTTCTCGACAAAGCAATGTTGAAAGAAAATAAAATGTCGAATAATGTTTCTCCTCTTACTAGCGATTTAAGTAATAGTAAAAGTAAATGTACTAAAAGTACTAAAAGTACTATTGCTAACAATAAAACGCTAATGATAATAATAATAATAATAATGATTATTATTATTATTATTATTATTATTATTATTATTATTATTATTATTATTATTATCATTATTATTATTATTATCATTAGCGTTTTATTGTTAGTATTAGTACTTTTAGTACAATAATATAATAATAAGGATAATAATAATAATTTATAATAATAATAATAATAATAATAATAATATTATTATTAATAATAATAATAATAATAATAATAACAATAATAATAATAATAATAATAACAACAACAACAATAATAGTAATAACGATAATAATGGTAATATAATAATAACTAATAATAGTAATACCAATGATGATAATCATAAAGATGATGACCATCATCATCATCATAGTGATAACCATATTGATTATAGCAATAATAATGATAATGACGATAATCGTAATAATAACAATAATGACAGTAATAATAAGTTATAATAATGATAATAATAATAATAATAATACTTCTACTAGTGTTACAAATGATAGTAGTGGTAAAAATAATAATGACAGCAGTAATAATAATGATGATAATAAAAATATAATAATAATAATAATAATAATTATTATTATTATTATTATTATTATTATTATTATTATCATTATTATTATTATCATTATTGTTATTATTATTATTATTTATTATTATTATTATCATTATTATCATTATTATTATTTTTATTACTATTATTATTATTACTATTATTATTATTATTATTATTATTATTATTATTATTATTATCATTATACTACTACTACTGCTACTACTGCTGCTACTAGTAATGTTAATAATAATGATAATAGCAATGATAAAAATGATGATAACAACAACAACAACAACAATAATAATAATAATAATAATAATAATAATAATAATAATAATAATAATAATAATAATAATAATGATAATAATATTAATAACAATAATAATAAAATAATAATAATAATAATAATAATAATAGCAATTATAATAATAATCATAAAAGTAATAATAATAATAATTAATAATATGATAATAATAATAATAATATATAATTAATATATAATAATAATATAATAAATAATAATAATACAATGATAATAATAATAATAATAATAATAATGAATAATAATAATAATAATAATATAATAATAATAATAATATAATAATAATAAAATAACAACATCAACAGCAAAAATGATAATAATCATAATAATGATAATATAATAATAATAATAATATAATAATAATAAATAATATATAATAATAATAATAATAATAAATGATAATAATAATAATAATTAATAATAATATAATAATAATAATACTAATAATAAATAAATAATAATAAATAAATAATAAATAATCAATAACATAATAATATATAATAACAATAATATAATGATAAAATTAATCGATGATAATAATGCTTATGATCAACATGTATATGATAACTTGAATCATAACGAAGAATAATAATCAGTGTACAAACGAAAACAAACACAAAACGCATTTGGGTCGATTTTTGAATTCATGCAAAACCAGCCCAAGTGTGAAGTCATGAACCCCACGCGATTCGCTTCAACCAAGATCGATCGACCAAAAGGCAGGAATTGAGTAATGTAAAAAAAAAAAAAAAAAAAAAAAAAAAAACTCCCGAAAAAAAAATTGCACTTTCTCTCTCTCTCGCAAGAATATCGGGATCTGCCGCGTAGCCATCCGAAACACCAGCGAGCGTGTCGGCTTGTCGGGTCCGCTGATTCATGCTATTTCTTTGCGAAATACACGACGCCGATGATATGTGGTCGTGTCACTAACTCCTGGCAGGTGCAACGGCGGGAGTGTGACGAGTTGGAGCGAAGTTTTGGGGAGATAAATAGGTGACTATACCTTTCGCTCGGGCGGCTTCGTGGGGATTGGGGAGGGACGGGGGTTGGGGGGGAGGTCAAAGGTTGAGGGGGGAGGGTTAGTGGGTGAAAGTGAATAGATGAATTGGAGGATGATTACATTTGGTCTGTCTGATCTTTGTCTATACCCCCCCTCTTTCTCGCTCACTTGCTCTCTCTCTCTCTCTCTCTCTCTCTCTCTCTCTCTCTCTCTCTCTCTCTCTCTCTCTCTCTCTCTCTCTCTCTCTCTCTCTCTCTCTCTCTCTCTCTCTCTCTCGCATCGTAACCGCAGCACTA
>NC_051395.1:44051693-44059193 GCF_015228065.2 Penaeus monodon | reverse complement strand
TAGCTCTAGTTGAAAAAGTAATAACAAAGAATTATTGCATTAAGAGTAGCACTTTGCCCGGTAATGCTAATAACTAGGGAGCCATCATTATTACTAAAAATGTTTCCAGCAAAATATATGCACATAATTTGTACTAATAACAGCACAAATTCTTTTAAAATCAGCAGTGATGATATCAACTTTGATCATTCATAAAACAAATATGACAATCAACACTAACAATTAAAGAAGAAGAAAAAAAACATCATTACATGACCTTTTCACTGCCCATGCTGGAATATCCTGAAATGAATGACTTCATGCAAATGCTGTGCTCATTTTCGATCACTCTCTCATAATGTGATCCATTTGCTGCAGTCATGAGTTCCGTAGCGCAGCTCTATGTCCTAATTCAGTGATTACCGTTTGTGGTTTACTGTGATGACTACAGTAAGCGGGATCTGGGTGTGGCAGGGTACAGATCCACACTGTTTGTTTTCCCTTTAAAAACCCAATTAACACAATCTTATTCTGTTCTAAAAGTGACTTTCGGTTTGGCTTTCTTTTTAATGATAAACTTATATAGTTTTGATGATGAGTTGGGAATTTTCTTAAAAGCTTTTCCACACTTGGTGCTATGTTGTTTTGGATCATGTTAATATTAACCACAGCAATGATAATGGCGATATAGACAATGATGATGATAATAATGATAAGAATATTGGTAGAAATGGTGACAATAATGATAATCCTCCTCCTCCTCCTCTTCTTCTTCTCCTTTCTCTTCCTCTTCCTCTTCTTCCTCCTCCTTCTCATTTTCCTTTTGTCACTTCTCCACCTCATCATCTTTATATACTTCTTCCTCATTCCCCCTCCTCTGCTCCCTCCCCACAACATTTCTACTCTCCCCTCACCCCACGCCTTCGTCTTTCACGCATAAAACCGCGATTTTTCCCCAAATGTAATGGCCTTTCTGATACAGACCCGGTGCCGAAGATATTTTTGATAAGCTTTTAGAAAGGGGGAGAAAAAAACTTAATAGTATTTTGCTATAAATTTATGTAGCTGCAGATACTTTTCTGATATTTAGAATATCTGTATCCACTCAAATAAACAGAAATTAAATGATATTCACGACAATATTACTTCAAACTTTAGTGTGAATGTTTGTCCAAGATCAGCTGTTGACATATATACGGGCGATATACAGTTCATGTCTATGGCACTGCTATTTTGAAGAGTCTGCAAAGAAAATTATTTATTTATCGTTTGCAGCATCAAATGTAAAGGATATTGAAATTTAGCCACACGTTAATAAGCATGAATAATTTTCATTGTGTACTGAGGGTCGACTGATTAACTAAAATTATGCGCCACGTCAAAAACTCTGGTCATTAACGGTGTATTCGTTTTGCATAATTTTACTTTGCTAATAGGATAAAAGATTTAAATCGCCCTGCACATTTATAAATATGTATGTGTGTATGACCATATCCATCGAAATATTTATAAACATGCATTGCCAGTGCGCAAATTTACAATTCAAACCGTTTAGAATATTAATTTCCCCGAGGTATTTATTCAGTGTATTGTATACAAGGGAAGCAGGTGCATGAATTTCCGTCTCCTGATTTATCTACACCTTCAATGCATGGACAACTATTTTTGGCTCCTAACATCCCTTATAACTACCCAAGTCTGCCCTTATATCTCGTATCATATTGTTAGTGTTAATCCCTCTTACTTCTGTGTAAAATTAGCCTCCATGCTTAAATGCTCCTCCATAATATAACATAATGGATACGCTTCTGATGTCCTGGTGATCTTGGAGGCTATATATTTATACGATTAGAGAAAGGATAGAAGTGTTAAGGTGTGTTAAAATCTTCTCGCTTCTTTTAGTAAGTTAGAGTACACTTTTTTATTTCCTTATAAGGAGCAGGGATCTTTCAGGAGAAGGGAGATATGAATGGACTTCAATCCGGTATTTCTTGTCAGATTTAATAAAGTCACTTTCTCTCTGTTGCAGATTTCTGAGAACTGGATGTTTATGTCTCCACTGAGAAGTTTGATTCTATTATTATTATTATCAATATAGTGATAACGATAAAATGATAAAGAAGATGATGATAATGATAATAATACTATACTGATACTGATACTGATACTGATACTGATACTGATACTAATACTGGTAATGATAATAATGATGATGATGATGATGATGGTGATGATGATGATGATGATGATGATGATGATGATGATGATGATGATGATGATGATGATGATGATGATGATGATGATAATAATATTAATAATAATAATAATAATGATAATGATAATTGTTATTATTATTATTAACACTCCTCTCTCCTTCTCTCCCCCACGCCCCTATTTCTTCTCCCTCTCCTCCTTCTCCTCAATACTTTCTCCTCTCCTTCTCACCAATCCCTCTCTCCCTCCCTCTTCCTTCTTTCGTCTCCCTTCCCTTCCTCTTCCTCCCTGTTACCCGTCCCTCTTCCTCCCTTCTCTTACCCCTCTCCCTTCCCCTTCCTTTCCCCTTTGTATCCCTTCCCTTCATCATCATCACCATCACCATCATCATCATCATCATCCTTATCAATATCATTTTCACGATTATGCCACTGAACTGTAAAATTAAAATTCGCTGATTTTACGACACTGCTTCGGCATTTGTGTTTATGATAATATGTACACGAAAGAAACAGACCTGTGATATGCTAGTATATCTTTTGTCCTTAATAAACTCTCATAAGACTGCGGTGTGATTTATATCTTTGTTCGCGAGTTTATAAACTCAAAAACTGACCTGTCTTTGTAATTTACGGAAGGAATCTTTTTCTTACGACTTGCACTAAAGACACCCCAAGTTTTTTTTACGGGTCCAGGTGGGGCAATTAGATTAAATCTACGTAATTTAATGGTCTTGGTACTGTCTTCTGCGCCTTCCATCTACATAAATTGTTCAAGTAAATTGGTTCTTGAACAAGTTTCTTGCAAGCATAATAAACTAGTGATTTTTTTTCGCTCTCTTCTTTCTCCTCTTGCCAGCTACTTATCCTCAGCTAAATGAGTTCGTTTGCAAAAAGGGAGAGACGAACTTTTTTTTCCTTTTTTTTCTCTCTCCTTTCTTTTCTTTTCTTTTCTTTTCTTTTCTTTTCTCCATTTTTTTTCCTCCTTTTTTTTCTTTTTTTTTCTTTTTTTTTTGCATCATGTTTGAGGAATGAATTATTAAAAGATTAAGTTGTATGTTTTAAGGTTTATATTGTAATTGGTGTATAATGTGTGAGGTTGTCATTTTTTTTATTACTATTTGCCATCTAAATTTATTTCTACACTGGCGTATTATTAAAGAAGATATGAATAGTCTCCATTAATATTACTACTTATTATTGAAGCAGAATGATGCTTAATGGTTGCGCTTTGGCTGAGAATGTATATTTATCAGCTTCTCCTCTTTCTCCCTCTCACTTTCTCTTCCTCGTCTTTTCCCTCCTTCTGTGACTTCTCTTTATCCTCCTTCTCTTGCCCCTCCTCCTCCTCCTCTTCTTCTTTTTCTTCATCTTTTTCTTCTTCTTCTTCTTTCTCCCACTCCTCCTTTTCCTCCACCACCACCCCAAGAACTACCACTACCACCACCTTCTCCTCCTCCTCCTCCTCCTCCTCCTCCTCTTCTACTTCTTCTTCTTCTTCTTCTTTTTCTTCTCCTCTTCTTCTTCTTCTTCTTTTTCTTCTCCTCTTCTCTTCTTTTTCTTCTCTTCTTTCTCCTCCTCTCTCCTCCTCCTCCTCCTCCTGTCCTTCCTTCTCCTTCTCCTCTTCTTCTTCCTCCGCCTCTTTCTTTCCATCATCCTCTTGTGCCTCCTCCTCCCCCCCCACATTTCTACTCCCTCGCATACCCCCCCCCCCACCACCACCACCACCCTTTCGTGCTTCACGCATTAAACCGCGAATTTTTTCCAAATGCCTTCTCCCTCCTTCGTGTCATGTAAAAGGGTGAACAACGCGAAAAGATGGTGTGGGGGGGGGGGAAGGGATACAAAGGGGAAAGGAAGGGGAAGGGAGAGGCGTAAGAGAAGGGAGGAAGAGGGACAGGTAACAGGGAGGAAGAAGAAGGGAAGGGAGACGAAAGAAGGAAGAGGGAGGGGGAGAGGGATTGGTGAGAAGGAGAGGAGAAAGTATTGAGGAGAAGGAGAAGAGGGAGGAGAAATGGGGGTGTGGGACAGAGAAGGAGAGAGGAGTGTAGGAGAGGGACGTGAGATGGGAGAAGAGGAAGGAAATTAGTAGATAGGGAGAGGAAAGGAAAGGGCAAGATGGAACGAAAGGAGTACAGATAAAAAAGAAGACACAAAAATTGGAGCAAGGAAGGAGAACAAAAGGAGGCGAAAGAACGGGGACAGAAGAAGAAGAAGAAGAAGAAGAAAGGAAAAGAACAGAAAACCGATAATAACGGTATCGAATCAGGTTCGCATCACCAGCAAGATTTATCGCTCGCGGCCGCCAGTCCTTGTATCAAGCTGCCACGTGATTGATATCGTGTAATGAAGCATGACAAAGCTGATCAAAAGAATCCCAGATTTATGTTCATCACCGCTGCCACGAGACCGCCTGTCGCAGGGGTATGGCCACCGCCCGACGCTGGTAATGATGCCGGTGAATCAGGCTAGGGAGGTGATATGTGTATGCCTCGTACACACATGCATATATATATATATAGATTTATGATACATGTATTACTGTGACTCTGTTTATCTATCTGTCTAACTGTTTGTTTGTCTATCTGTGTATCTGCCTATTTTTTTGTCGATCTTTTTCTCTATGTATCTAACTATCTGTTTGTCTATGTAACATACCTAGTAATAACTACGCATCTAACTTTCTATATTTCTGTCTACACAAACACGCGCCACACACACACACACAACACACACACACACACACACACACACACACACACACACACACACACACACACACACACACACACACACAAACACACACACAAACACGCACACACACACACACACACACACACACATACACCAAACACCACACACACACAAACCGACCATAAACACATACACACAAATATATATTCAATATCGCATGCCAGCCTTACCGTGCCCTCAGAGATATTCACCCAAAACATAGATTCATTAGACTAATATAAAAATGTTTAAAAACAAAAAAAACAAAAACATGTATAACACTGATATAGGATAGTCGACCATTTTATTGGCAAGACCCTCCTTTCATTTTTGTATTTTGAAAACAAGAAGAACGGACTCCAATTAAAACCAATTGAAATGAAAAAAAGACGTTTGATTTCCCTTTCACTTTTCTGTAAGACTCAATTAAAGTTTCCTTTATTCGGTATTTGAGAAGTACCTTTTTATTCATATTTTTCAACGTCTGTTTATATATATATATTTTTTTTCTTTCTTTCTTTTTTCTTCGTGGACAAATACCCATAACCAAAAAAGAAGAAAAAGAAAAATGTATGAACAAATATGTTTATGTTTTTATTCTATACCTTTTTCTTTCTTTCTCCTTGCGTTCAACCAGTAACTATTATAGGACTTGCTGAACATCCCTTGGTTTTGTATAATGAATGCCTCAGGGGAACGAAAAGCAAAGTTCGATGGAAAAGCATTAATTCTCTCTTCGTAAAAGTGTCCTTCAGTAAATAGGTCTTCTGTCTTTGTCTTTATCTGCCTCTTACTTCCTTTTTTATCTTTTCTCTCTATCTCTGTCTGTCTGTCTGGCTTTCTGTCTGTCTGTCTGTCTGTCTGTCTGTCTGTCTCTGTCTCTGTCTCTGTCTCTGTCTCTGTCTCTGTCTCTCTCTCTCTCTCTCTCTCTCTCTCTCTCTCTCTCTCTCTCTCTCTCTCTCTCTCTCTCTCTCTCTCTCTCTCTCTCTCTCTCTCTCTCTCTCTCTCTCTCTCTCTCTCTCTCTTTTCCTTCCTTCTGTTCAAGATACTCAACTCCAACGAAGTTTTAGAGTCTTCCATTTGTATTACACTCCAGATAAAGACCAAAGCGGAAATCTATATTTAAAAAAAACGGCGAGTCACCAAGTTTGAAAGTAAAATATAACCTGAACTGCCAAAAAAAGAACACTACGCCATCTGCTTTTGCTTGTGACCACCTGCCTCACGCGATATCACCTTGAATCAGGTCATGAAATGTGAATCGATGCAAAATGATATGCAGATCCATGATCATGTCTGCATTAAACACGGACGTTTATAGATAACGCATATTTCTGTCTGTTTCTCTCATCGTCCTTTCTTTTGGGTTTGTAAGCGCATCACGCGACACCGTGACGGTATAGGATGCCGCAATGCAGCATGTACACACACAAGAAGCAACACATGATCACACACACACATAAACAACACACACTATACAGAACCAAATTCGTCACAGTCACACACACGCACACACACACACACACAAGCCACACGACCAACACAACACACACTAGACACGCAAACGACCACACACAACACACACCAACCACACACATACACACACACACACACACACAACACGCACACGCACACACACACACACTCACAATCGATGGAAATGGTGCGTAAATTTACTAATGCACCTCCACCACGCAATAAAGCATATCTTGACTTTTTACTCTTGAATTTTTGGTGGATAAACCACATCCACGGTATATATCTTATGGCCGTCTCCAGCATCAAGGAAATCTATTAAAAAAAAGACAAAGTTCATTTCTCGCTCCTGATTTTTTTACCCCAATGCAGTAGTACCTTAATAATATATATAATATATATATATATATATATATATATATATATATATATATATATATATATATATATATATATATATATATTTATTATATTTTATTTTTTTTTTTTTTTTTTTTTTTTTTTTTTTTTTTTTTTTTTTTTTTTTTCTTTTCTTTTTATAGAACAGATGCATATTGTCGTTCAAAATCTGGAAAAACAAACTGTAAATGCAGTTTAACATGTTATTAATTCCGCTGCAATCGTATCTAAATTAAATACAATGAGTAGTAGCAACCTTAATTATCGTGACAGTAATAAGAACAACGAAAATATAATGTTGGCATTATCAGTAATAACGATAGTGATAGTGATGATGGTTGATACATTGATATTAATAGAAATTTTATTATAATATAATTACCATAATCATCACTATCATTATGTTGATCATAAGTATTAGCAATTATAAAATAAAATCATAGTAATACACAGTTAAATTATTTATAATAATAATAGATAATTAATACATGACTATGAATATTAGATTATAATAGTAATAATTAAATAAATCGTAAGATAGATAAGATAATTAAATTGTAATGCAGTTATGTTATCATGTGTTAAGTATCAGTGTGACAGGTCCCGCCATGGTTATTCATTCCTGCTGCATCTTGCCTCTCCCCACTCGCTGGGTCTCAGCAAGGTTGCAAGACGAGAACGCTACTACTGCAACACACAG
>NC_051395.1:44034193-44036693 GCF_015228065.2 Penaeus monodon | reverse complement strand
AGAGAGAAAGGAAGAAGAATGGGAAGATAAGAGGAGGGAGGAGTAAGAGAAGGAGGAAAACTGGGAGCTGGAAAGAGGAGAAGGAGAGAGGCAGGGAAGAAGGAAGTATGAGATTGAGGCCAAGGATAGGGAGCAAATAAGAGGAAGGAGGGAATAAACAGAGGAGAAGGAGGAAGGAAGAGAAGGGGATAGGGAAGGAGGAGGAGCATCGGAAGAAAGAGGAGTAGGAAGGGAGGGAAAAATTAAAAAAAAAAAGATGAAGAGGTTAAAAGGAGGAAGAAAGAGAAAAGAAGAAGGAGGAAGAAGAAAAGGAAGAGGAAGAGGAAGAAGCAGAGGAGTAGTAGAAAGAAATGAACGGAAATAATAAAGAGAAGATGAATACACCGGAAAAAAAAAACGGAGGGGGGAGAGGAAGATAAACAGAATAAAGGAAGGGAGAAGGGAGAGGAATTGCCCTGGTCAGAGAAAGGGTCAGCTCAAGGGTACAGGTCTGCAAGATTAAGGTCTTGGGTAACAGATAGGGGCGAACGATACGGCCTCAGTTTGATGTAGGGATGGATAGGGAGAGAAAATCACAGAAGCATATAGGAATTCCCGAGGGAGATAGATAGATTGATAGACAGATAGACAGACAGACAGATAGATAGATAGATAGATAGATAGATAGATAATTAGATAGATAGATAGATAGACAGAGAGAGAGAGAGAGAGAGAGAGAGAGAGAGAGAGAGAGAGAGAGAGAGAGAGAGAGAGGAGAGAGAGAGAGAGATGAGGAGAAGAGTAGAGAAGAGAGAGAGAAGAGAGGAGAGAGGGAAGAAGAGCAGAGAGAGAGAGAGGAAGAAAAGAGAGAGAGAGAGAGAGAGAGAGAGAGAGAGAGAGAGAGAGAGAGAGAGGAAGAGAGAGAGAGAGAGAGAGGAGAGAGAAGAGAGAGAGAGTGAGAGAGAGAGAGAGAGAGAGAGAGAGAGAGAGAGAGAGAGAGAGAGAGAGAGAAGAGAGAGAGAGAGAGATTTAAATCACAACATATTATGTGCCTTTTAATTTTTCTCTAAAGAATATCGCAATTTGTCTTAGTGTCTATCAGAACATTCACAATCACCCCATATAATGTTTAGGCAAATCACAATCAGTAAGGGTTACGTAACATTCACAATAGTATGGTCATCCGGATAAATCGCGCGCCCAGTAATGATAACCATTAGCATAATTAAAAACATTTTTCATTAAAAAAAAAACACATCAATTGACCTGTCAGATGGGTTATTGGTATACTGGCTCCAATAGTGAAGATATTAGTTTTGTGTCTGTCTGTCTATCTGTCTGTCTGTCTGTTTGTCTCTGTATATTTGCCTCTGCTCATATCTATCTGTTACCTTATCTGTTGATCTAAAGCAACTCTTCTTATAATTGTTATAATCATTACTTATAGCATGACTGATAATAATTGCAGATAAGATAAAAATACTAATTGTAATATTAAAGCTTTAGCACTTATTTTATCATAATTACCAACACTACAAACGGTAACAGGAGAGAATAATGATAATTATAAAACAACAACAATAACAAGAACAAAGACAAATTGCTAGAACTATAATTACTCAGCAGTAATACTGTTTCTTTGCTGATAATGTTATTACGACCAAAACCAACCATGATTCAGCATATTTTCCATTTTTACGTATTCTAAGATCCTTAACGACTGAGAAAACTAAATAATGGTTCTTCGTGCATAATACATCCAAGTGTTTCAGTTAACATAGCAGGGCTGATGCCTATTCCTTGTATGCAGTTGTCAGCTGAGTGTGAGGCAGAGAAATCGAAGCTCAGGTGAATGTACTGACATGTCTACAACACGTTTGACGGAGGAGGAGATGGCTGACGGGGCTGCAGCACATTCATTGTGACAAATGTAGAAGAACTATGAATGAGAATGAGTATCTCTTGTATTGTGGGAACGTTACTTTTCTTTCATGGCTTTTCTACATTCGACAAGGCTGCGGCAGAATGCTTTTGTTACTACGACTCCCGGACTAGTTATCTTTGGGTAGGAACTTAATGATATACGTTTTACTGTAAACTGCTTTTTAAGTTAAATGTAATATGAATTTTGTCCGAGTTCACGGTTGCGATACTCATATTCTGGACCTTTCTGTACGTATATGTATATTTTAGGGAAAAATAAATCCTTGTCCGCTTTGACGATACAATATTCAATTATGTAGAAGCTGCGTAACGCGCTCCCGCTCTCCTTGATGTCTGCACTGAGTATGAAAAAAAAATCCATGCAAAAGTCCATTACATTACCCCTTTTAACCAATTTCCCTTGCAAACTGCTGCCTTTTTTAGACGGTTTAAGTGCTCCAGGTCCTCTTCTCGATGAACCGCGCTTATCTGCGGCTGAAGAGGGTAAATGGTAATTTCAGAGGCAGACAAGCAGCTGGGACCCAACCTGCGGTGTGATTGGATGCCCGGACAGGAAAGTTAATGGGAGAGACAAGCC
>NC_051395.1:44024193-44026693 GCF_015228065.2 Penaeus monodon | reverse complement strand
TGGAAATTATTTATAACACGGTCTTTAAAACCGCAAAGATTGCAGAATAACAGGGAAATAACCCATTCACTTATCGAAAAAAAAAATTATATACACTCTTATAGAGAGCAAGAGAGAAAAAAAAGTTAAGTAAATGTAAAACAGGGAATTACCTGACAAAGGAACATCCGGGTAGCTTTCTCCTTTACTATTTGTTACAAAAAGGGTGAACATCCCATACAAAAAGAATTTTAAATGACACACTTACGGAAAGAATGGTCAGCGACGTTTGACTGACAGTCGACTAGAACCAAATTTACTTTCATTCTATTGATAGCATACGAAGGCCCGGGCGCCTACAACTCTCTGCAAGGAATGACATTTTCAGTTACCTTTGAAAACTTTTATTCTTTACTCAGTTGTGATAAATGAAGCCCCCAAAAAAGCTCTTGGCAAGTCCGTTAGGAGTATGGGAAGTTTGCAGCATTACGTATCTTAACGTAATATTATATGTATTAATATGTTAAATGCGTGGAATAAAACCAGCCAGTCTTTTACGAAACAAGAAAAGAAAACAAGAAAATGTAGAAAAGAAATTTAAACGTTTACTATTATCAGAGAAATATATATCTTTTTTAGTGATGAGCAAATGATAGCATTTCGGTGTTTTTAATCAAGAAGGTTGTGTGGTTCATGATGGCATGTTGAAACATGTTGAAACTATTGCAGGAAGGTTTGATTACCTGCCAGATTCCGCTTTTCGGGGTAAATAGTTATTTGACATTTTGCGTAGTTTTCCATGATTTATGTGTCTGCTCTCCCTTCTCCACGTCTCAAACTGAAAATTCTGAAATTTGTCATTGTTTGACATCCTTGTACATGAGTGAAAGAAAAGAAAAGAAGATTGGGCATTCATAGGCACCAGCGCATGACTTACACCGCATTCAAGTTGTCACTTTAACATTATTATCACATTCATAATTATTCAGGGCGCACAACTTCAATCCTATACTAGGCCTGAAACGTTATTCGTCCTCATATTACATTTCATCTCTATTTTTTTATGTTTGACAGCGAGGAAATAACAGCACAACTTTACAGCGGTGGGCTAGAGGAAGGTTTTTGTTTATTTCATACCTTTTTAACCACAGTGCGGGCATAATGGGAGGATAGATAATTGTATAAATTATATGTTTTGATATTGGTACGGATACCCAGAAATTATAGTATCTTTGGATTAGTCACCCTCCCCCTCCTCTTCTGATGTCTCAGAACCGTAAAAAAAGACACACACACACACACACACACACACACACACACACACACACACACACACACATATATATATATATATATATATATATATATATATATATATATATATATATATATATATATACATATATGATTTAAGATTTATCATAATCTATTTAGCTCCTTTATCTCTCCGACTAAAAGAAAACTTATTGATGGTGATAATAATAGGCAAGGATACCGAATCATTATAAAAAGGATGTTAATAATAATAATAATGATGATAACAATAAGAATGCTATTAAATATAATGATAATAACAAAATAATGAGAATAATAACAACAGCAATACTACTACTATTAATAATAAAGGCACGCACACAATACGCCTAACCGTGTCCAACAACATCAGCAAACAAGCTTTCACATACTTAAGTGAACATTCTGTACAATTGGTCAGATCATGGACAAGGAGACAAAAGTACCTTGCACATTAGGGTTAACGAAGTAATTTACGTTACATGTGCTATGAATATATGCCGTAGTCTCTGCGGATGTAGATATTATAAAATAAATGAGACTATCAACAAAGAGAAATGGACCACTAAATCAAACCAACGAAATGAATATAGTACTTATTTCAAAGTCCACCTATACGAATACGAAAAGAAAAGAATACTTTCTCTACATGTATCAAAACAGTTAGCAATTCGACACACATCAATATGGAGAAGTTATTTCTGATCTAACACAAGGATTCTCAAGGTCAAGCAAAGAAAAGAAAATACAACAGCGCAGGAACGGGATAATACTTTGCAACCTTTAAGTTCTAACTTCGAGACACGAAAGAGCAAAACAAATTTCACAAATGACAGACCCTGAAGGAATAATAGTCCCCGGGCTCTCAAAGAAAAACAAAATTACAGGTAGACAAGAGAAGTGCATGCGTCCATAATGTTAGTAAGTGTGAAGTGGATGCGAGGTTTATTTTTTACCAGCTGTCCGACCAGCCTGTCAAAGACAAACCAATGAATAAAATAACAACAATAATAATGCACGAAGAAAGACGAAAAAAAAAAACATTCTGAAGAAACTTGGCATTTTAAATACGTGGCTTTGGGACTCATATACAATTCAGACGAAAAGATAGTAAAAATATTATCAGAAAGGTTTCTTTAAGCTATAAAAAACGTACTTGTTACCACACGCTAAAACAGAGAAAGAATTGATAGTGAAGTAGACCCTGGACTAAACCATCCATCTGTAA
>NC_051395.1:43996693-44001693 GCF_015228065.2 Penaeus monodon | reverse complement strand
TAGAGTACTTTTCAAACTCTAATCCAGGGAAGCACACTGTTTTTCTTGGCCTTAAGTCAGTTTTTGACATTACAAACAGAGATGTTATCCTAGAACAATTAGCAAGCTTTGGCATCCGGGGTAAGGCATTTAACTGGATTAGAATGTATCTTTCGAATAGATCTGCAAGTGTCTTGTCCACGGGAGTGAGAAGTTCCACTTCAGAAATTTTGAATTTTGGACGTCACAAGGATGAGTTCTCAGCCCTATGCTGTTCATTGTCCTCATGCCCAAGCTGGTGGAAGATATCCCACTTGGAGATGGTGAATCCATTATATGCTATGCTGATGACATGTGTCAGAGCACCATCACAAGAGAGGATGCAAATAATTCTCGACAAACTCACAACAAAGGATCATGAGTGTGGATTAGTCATATATCATACCCCCACCCACTTTTCGCATAGGTGACCAGGAGCTTGTATAAATAAATATCTTGGGGTGAACGTAAATGATACAGACCTGGTCCTTTCTCTAAAGAAGAGACTCTGGGAGAGACTGAAACCGTTGAAAGTTCTTGTCGGAAGAGAACATGGCATCAATGTTAAGATCGCTAGACTGTTTTACTTAGTGCAAAATGATGTTATGAGGATTATCCTCGGCGCCCCGAGAACAGCAAGGATAGAGAACATGAGATCAGAATTAAACCTGCCATCCATGTCTGATAGAATATTTATTTCCACCATATTTGGGGTCGAAGCTCTGAGGGAACCCTCGTATCCCCCAGATTTCCCAAAACGACAGCAACATAAAATCACGCAAGTAGACGTGACTAATCACACACACGCGCGCCCTCTGATACACAAAATCTCCATGAACATTACAAAACTCAATGTTCCAATTAGTAAAATACCAAAAGGTCGATCCATTCCACCATGAAAGAATTCACCATTGATCATGCACCTTACATGTCTACCAAAAAAACATAACTGCGTGTTAAAACAAAGTGCGTCTTAAAACAATCTATGGGCGATGATGTATATGAATGTTACACTTACGGATCCGAACAGTCTGGATACAAAGCTGGTTGTGCTTGCGCTGTATACAAAAATGGTTTACTACAACATCAAGTTAATATGAGAGTACAAAATTGGGCCAGCACTACACAAACGGAGCTGGCAGGTATACTCCTCGCAACGGAATTCTTAATGTCTCGGGGCTCTGGAGTAGTTTTCTCTGACTGAAAGTTCTCTTCAGACACTAATTTCTTTCAAAGCAGGTGGCGATGAGGAAATTGTGAGTTGCATTAAGCGTAACGTAACTTACGTAACAGAGCGCAATTTCAACATTCAATTTGTATGGATACCATCTCATATTGGCATGCGCAAGCACGACCACATAGACAAATTGGTGAAGGAAGCCTGCAGCAAAGATACTGTGAACATAGATCTTGGATGCCTCTTGCTAGGGTTCACATATTGAAAAGTTCTCATAAGAAGAAACTAGTAGATCTGTCAAAGGCCTAAAAAGCTGTACCAAAACTACGATCTTATAAGATGAAACCTTCCATGGGTGCACCGAAAGTAAAAACCAAAACAATGTGAGGGTGGTTTGCCAAAATATGTTTAGGTTAAGAATGTACTGGAATTTGCACGGAAACAAAATGAAAGTGAATCTAGATGTAGAAAACAGTAACGCTAGCCTATATCTCGAAGTTATGTGATATAGCTTTTCAGACCAATTAACAGGAACTATAAAGAATTTGTAATATTTCATTTCATCTGTCCCTTGGAAGTTTATACCGAAAAATATATACTAAATTTACTTGTGATAATTACCGTAAACAAATAACAGTGTTATGTAAATACAGTGCAAAAGCGTATTTTTTTGTATAATGTATGATTTATATTTCTATTTTAAACCATGTACATTACAGTATTCACAGACAAATGTACATGTCAGGTATATGTAAAACTGTATCATGATTGCCCACGCCAGAGAATAGTCAGGGTGGAAAATTTGAACTTTTTAATCTTTCGATTTTTGTGACAAAAGGGAATCAGGTGATTTCACGGGGATAAACCCCCTTACCTGGGTTATCCTTATACCCAGCGTGCATGTGGTGTGTGTGTGGGTGTACATTCACCAAGTTGTGCCGGTCAGGGCATTTAGGAAGAAAGAAAGAAAAAAAATGTTTAGTAAAAATTACGAATAGCGAGCGTGGTACCAGAGTAACAATGTGCTGTATGAACAAACGTTGGCGAGCCCTGGTGAGTGTATGTGTAACAGCACTTGACTCGCTCGTACCCCCCTGCGCTCGACCACAAGGAATTAATAACCTCAGAAGTGGACAACCTCGCTGTCCCATCGTGGAGGGGAAGGGGGACATGCTCGGGGCCCCAGTAATGTCAACTACCACACACTCTATGGGAGGGATTGATTCCACTAAGCATAGGGACGTAAACGGTGTGGATTCGCCTGTCAACCCCGATGCTGATGACGAGGGATTCCTACCCTTTCAGATGAGGAGAAAGAAAATGAAGACCACATCGTGTGACTGACAAAGCAACTGAAGAAAAGACCAAACAACGCGAACCCATCATCCGCCGGGACAGGTACATTAGACTAGCCTTTCCGGAGGACACGTTGACCATAGATAAAATCAGGTGAGTGAGGGTAGTCAGCCAGCTGCCGCCCCTCCAAGATTGATTGATTATTTCAAATTATCTGTCGCGTCAACAGCTAAGGTCATCAGCGGCGAATACCTTGTTAGATAGAAATATTAAATTATTTAAAACTTTTAAAAATCTTCAAGAAATTTTCAAATAACAAAAAATTTAAAAATCAAAGCAAAATTTATGCTCTAAGGTATAAATTATCGCATAAACATTATGCACAATAAAATTTTATTGAAAATATTAGTCTCCCTAAGAAAACTAATTAAGACCCTCAATATCACAATCTTCCCCCAACACATTTTTCAGTGTATATAGGTAATCGGTAATCTGAACATCGCTGATGTTTCGATTAAAAGAAACTGTTCCACCCCCGACTAACCCCTGTTAGCAAGGAAGCTTAGAAATAATTTGGTAGGTAATGTTTCCTCTAAAACAATGTCATAGTTTTAGAGTAGTCATCTCCAAATGTACGTAAGCCTATTCAAGATCAAAGAAGACTGCTAACATCTGACGTCGCTGTTCGGTAGATCTCAATTTTCTTAAACCCATGTCAACCTGAAGTCAGGTGTACTGAAGTCAAAATATTTCCATATGATTTTTAGTTATGGATTTTTTTTTTTCACGAACTTTTTGAATCCCCAATAAGTACATTAAGCAAAAAACATTTTTTCCCATGTTCATGTTAACCTTTCAAAGCACGTAGCATGAGGTACGGAGAACTACGTAACTATTTCATATCATCTGATGTCTTAGATGATATACTTATGATATATCCTAATTTTGGTATATGGTATCACATGACATATCACATATCAATGTAACACTGCCTTTCCACGCCCAGGCTCTATTCCGGCGTGGTGGATGAGAAAATAAAAACTCTGTAATTCTTCTTTCCTTTTACCTGATACAGCACAGATCATACTAATGTCATAGACTAATATTCCAATTGAATCTATCATTAGAGAAATGCCATACTCAAATTTCCACTTGTACGCCGTTCAGTTGGGCAGGTTTGTAAATGGTTAAATTAATTATACCACAGTTCAGTACAATTATTCTGACTGAAGATATCTCGCTCAACCGAATCTTTCGTCCAAATTGTAGCAACTGATCCTGTACTTAGGCCGCGTCGAGGTTGAGGATATAATTTTTATCTGGCCCTTTTTATTGGAATCAATATCGATGTTTAATATTTTTTATCATTATAAGAAATAGTTTTTTTTAGCTGTTCCATTATGTTTAATGGGTTTATTGTTTATTTAATTTTACTAATAAGGTATTCCTTTTTATACAGCTATTGAAAGAATTAAATTTTACTGTATGTGTTACTGACCTGTTTCAAATCTTTGTCATTCATGCTACCAACGTCTACATCTTTTCAGAGGCCTGTAAATCTCCCAGATGTTGAAAGCAAAATTATTTAGATTTGCTTTTTTTTTTTTTTTACCGCCTCACGGCCTATTCTGGTGTCATATATGCCTACATCTGTTAAAGCAGATGACCGTTCGAAACTGTTGATTGTCACTGAGTATTAGATAAGTCTAACCTGACTCCTTGAGAGGTGATATCCCATATTCCCGCGCTCTTATTCGTGACTTTCATCAAGGTTGTGGATTTTTTTTTTTTTAATTTGGTAATGATTTATTATTATCGCAATTAACCATGTGCAATGTAAATCAAATAATTTACCATGCGTGGATCACTAACCTGATCTATTTTTAAATTTTTTAAACTTCTAACACAACAACAACAACAACAACAACAAAAAAAGTAAATGGTGTATTTCGCTGAAAATATGAGAATAAAAAAAATTATCGAAAGTCACCCAGAATCAAGACTTTAAGGGGATTATATAACATATTTACCATATATAAACTGATTTCTAGTAAGTTTCCTCGTAAACCCTTATTGTAATGCGCATGCATGTAGGTGTGCCTCACCTGGTCTTATTCTGTCATATAATCGGTCACTTTGCCATACCACTTCCAGTGAACACTGCGACCCTCGTTTCGTGAGTAGGAGAGCGTTTACTTAATACGCTAATTCGCGTACCCTGGCATATTGTAATGCAGTAAATTTCCCGTTATTTTTTTATTAATTCTTGCATTTCCAGTCTCTTTCTATAAAATTTACACATGATTTGTTGACGCCTGCCACGATACCCCGTCCAGCGAAGTTAATCGGAGCAGTGCCAAGCTTAACAAGCCCCGTACACCTGGCCGTTTGACAGTCGCTGGAACGTGGATATTTACATTGTTTTTTTGTTTGTTTGTTTGATATATTTTTGTAAATATTTTAGTATCGTTTGACTTTTTATACCCCATTTTAATGAAAATAGAAATAT